>NW_027650419.1:0-87013 GCF_965287045.1 Carcharhinus amblyrhynchos
ACTCCAAGGAGTCTGCTGCTCCCGGTGCACAGGGTTCCAACGATGCTCCATCTCCATCGAGGGTGTCCTTGGGATCGTTACCACCGCCCGACATCCGCAGCGAACAATCGGACGTCACCCACCTGCCGAGCTTCCCACCCCCGCCCCCCCCCCCCCCCCAATTCCCCCTCTCCCTCCATCGTCCCCACCCCTGCCATCACACCAACAAAGGAAAATCCGTCTGCCCGTTAGGATGTGGATTCGAGACAAAGCAGGTTTATTTCCAGGTGTACACACGCGGTGTTGAAATTGTACCCCCCCCAACCCCACCCACCGACCTTTGGAGAGGGTGGCAATGGTGGGGTGGGGGGCGGGGGGGGGGAGCAGCGTGGAAGGAAGGTTTTGCTTGACTTTGGTGGGAGGGGACTCTCTGATATTGCACTCCCCCCCCCACCCCCCCCCACTCCAGCACCCCCTTCCTTGCCAGAACAGAGGGCAAACGGACAATAACGGAGAGCCCCCCCCCCTTTTAGTCAGGTGAGGCACAGGGCGGGATCCCCTCCCCCCTCCTCCTCCTCACCGTCGCCCCCGCGTCGCCGCTCCGCCGCCGCAGTGTGGACCCGCTGGTGCCGCAGCAGGTGGGAGGAGACCTTGAAGCGCTTGGCGCACTGGCCGCAGGGGAAGGGGCGCTCGCCGGTGTGGACCCGCTGGTGGGTGACCAGGTTGGAGGACTGGGTGAACCCTTTGCCGCAGACGGCGCAGGTGTAGGGCCGCTCGCCGGTGTGGGCCCGCTGGTGGGTCAGCAGCCCCGAGGAGTGGGCGAAGGCCATGCCGCAGGCGGCGCAGGCGAAGGGGCCGGCCCCCGTGTGGACCCGGCGGTGGGCCAGCAGGTGGGAGGACTGGGTGAAGCCCATGCCGCAGGCGGCGCAGGCGAAGGGGCGCTCCCCGGTGTGGACCCGCCGGTGCCGGGCCAGGCTGCTGGACACCCGGAAGCGCTTGCCGCACTGGCGGCAGGGGAAGGGGCGCTCGTCCGTGTGGACCCGCCGGTGGCTCAGCAGGTTGCAGGACTGGGTGAACCCCTTGCCGCAGACGGCGCAGGTGAAGGGGCGCTCGCCGGTGTGGACCCGCCGGTGGGTCAGCAGGCTGAAGGAGCGGGCGAAGCTCTTGCCGCAGACGGCGCAGGCGAAGGGGCGCTCCCCGGTGTGGGTGTGCCGGTGGCTCAGCAGGGTGGAGGAGTGGGCGAAACGCTTGCCGCACTCCAGGCAGGCAAAGGGCCGGCGCCGCTCGAGGTCCTCCTCCTCCTCCTCCTCCCGGCTCCCGCAGACGTGGGCCTCCAGCTCCGACGGCTGGCTGAAACCTTCCCCGCACTCCGCGCAGCAGTAAGGGGAGCCACCCTCCTCCGCCTCACCCTCGTCCATCCTCCCCAGCCGCACTCCTTCGCTCCGGTCGCCGGCTCCACCAGATGCTGTCCCCCCCCTCTCTCTCTCTCTCGCTCGCTCACCCCCACCCCCTGCAGCTCGGCACCGTCGCACTTCCTTCCCCTGCGGTGGGGTGGGAGGGGGGGGGTCACGTCTTCCCGGGGCCTTCAGCCGGACATTCGGGCCTTCCTCCGCTGCTCAAACGTCCATGTTCGCATGGCGGGGGGGGGTTGGAGGGAGAGAGGGGCGGCGCTCGGGTCGAGGTGGAGGGGAGGGTGGGGCGAGGCCCTCAGTTCTGGTCCCTCGGCGGAGCGCACGCACGTCCAGTCGCCTGCGGATGTAGAATTTACGGAGGTCACCAGGCGAGAAGGGGAGCGAGAACGAACAAAAAAAATAATGAGTGAAAGAGAGAAAGAGATCAAACGCGAGAATGAATGAAAGAGAGGGAGAGAGAGAGACAGGCCGAATAAACGAAAGAGCGGGTGAGAGAGAGTGAAAGAGAATGAACGCAACAATGAATGAAACAACAAACGAGAAAAGGGGCAGAGAGAGGGAGAAGCAGAGGGGCAGAGAGAGAGAAAGGGGGAGGTGGGGAGAGAGAACGGTGGGGGGGACTGGGGAGGGAGAAAAAGGGGCGGAGAGGGAAAGAGGGCAGAGAGAGAGAAAGGGGGAGGAGAGAGAGAAAGAGGGGCAGAGAGAAAGAGGGGCAGAGAGAAAGAGGGGCGGAGAGAGAGAGGGGCAGAGAGAAAGAGGGGCGGAGAGAGAGAAAGAGAGGAGGAGAGATAGAAAGGGGGCGGAGAGAAAGAGGGGCGGAGAGAGAGAAAGGGGGGTGGAGAGAGAGAACGGGGGGAGGGGGGCCGTGGACAGAGAGAGGGGTGGAGAGAGAGAAAGAGGGGCGGAGAGAGGGGAAGAGGGGCGGAGAGAGGGGAAGAGGGGCGGAGAGAGGGGAAGAGGGGCGGAGAGAGGGGAAGAGGGGCGGAGAGAGGGGAAGAGGGGCGGAGAGAGGGGAAGAGGGGCGGAGAGAGGGGAAGAGGGGCGGAGAGAAAGAGGGGTGGAGAAAGAGAAAAAGGGGTGCAGAGAGAGAGAAAGAGGGGGCGGAGAGAGGGAAAGAGGGGCAGAGAGAGGGAAAGAGGGGCGGAGAGAGAGAAAGAGGGGCGGAGAGAGGGAAAGAGGGGCGGAGAGAGGGAAAGAGGGGCGGAGAGAGAGAAAGAGGGGCGGAGAGAGGGAAAGAGGGGCGGAGAGAGAGAAAGAGGGGCGGAGAGAGAGAAAGAGGGGCGGAGAGAAAGAGGGGCGGAGAGAGGGAAAGAGGGGCGGAGAGAGGGAAAGAGGGGCGGAGAGAGGGAAAGAGGGGCGGAGAGAGAGAAAGAGGGGCGGAGAGAGAGAAAGAGGGGCGGAGAGAGAGAAAGAGGGGCGGAGAGAGGGAAAGAGGGGCGGAGAGAAAGAGGGGCGGAGAGAGAGAAAGAGGGGTGGAGAGAGAGAAAGAGGGGCGGAGAGAGGGAAAGAGGGGCGGAGAGAAAGAGGGGCGGAGAGAGAGAAAGAGGGGCGGAGAGAGAGATAGAGGGGCGGAGAGAGGGAAAGAGGGGCGGAGAGAGGGAAAGAGGGGCGGAGAGAGGGAAAGAGGGGCGGAGAGAGGGAAAGAGGGGCGGAGAGAGAGAAAGAGGGGCGGACAGAGAGAGAAAGAGGGGCGGAGAGAGAGAAAGAAGGGCGGACAGAGAGAAAGAGGGATTTGAGTTTATTTATTAGTGTCACAAATAGGATTACATTAACTCTGCAATGAAGTTAGTGTGAAAATCCTCCAGTTCCACACTCCGGTGCCAGTTTGGATACATTGAAGGAAAATTTATCACAGCCAATCCAACTAACCAGTATGTCTCTCAGACTGTGGGGGGGAAACTGAAGCACCCGGAGGAAACCCATGTTGACATGGGGAGAACATGCACATTCGGGACCGGGCATCGTTCGAGAAAGACTGCCCCCTTTCTATGTGGCATACAAGATGCCCTTGTATTAATAAGGTCTCCAGATACATACACACATTACCCCATTAAATCATAGTTACACACACTTGCTCATTCACAATACACGCAGTACCCAATCCTGTCAAGTTCCTTTAATTGCTCTTTCTTCTACACCACTTTAACAGCAAACGCTTGTTTTATTGACTTACAAACATTTTACTCCGCACCATCTCTTTAATCTCCCCATCCCATGAATCGAACTTTCAATGAACCAATCGCCTTTTCGCCTCGATGCCCCCGATTATGACACCAATTTGCCACCCCTTTTGTTCAAACATTTTGTCTCGCACCAACCCTTAAATTCATCATCCCTTTAATTGATTGATCTGCCCCTTTAAGCGTACCCATTCCTTTAACCACACTTTCTCATAGATCCACAGGATGGAATCCACTGACTCTCCTACAGTACAGAAGGAGGCCATTTGGCCTGTCAAGTCTGCACTGACTCTCTGATACTGCATCTTGTCCAGGCTCGTTCCCCTCCCCCAGCTAATCCACCTAACCTACACATGTTTGGACATTAAGGGACAATTTAACATGGCCAATCCACCTAACCTACACATCTTTGGACATTACGGGGCAATTTAGCATGGCCAATCCACCTAACCTGCACATCTTTGGACACTAAGGGACAATTTAACATGGCCAATCCACCTAACCTGCACATCTTTGGACACTAAGGGACATTTTAACATGGCCAATCCACCTAACCTGCACATCTTTGGACACTAAGGGCCAGTTTAGCTTGGCCAATCCACCTAACCTGCACATCTTTGGACATGATGTGGAGATGCCGGCGTTGGACTGGGGTAAACACAGTAAGAAGTCTCACAACACCAGGATAAAGTCCAACCAGTTTATTTGATAGTAAACCCACAAGCTTTCGGGGTTTGTCCCTTCGTCAGGTGAATTGCTTAATTCTGCTCCTATATTTTGTGAACTTATGAATAATTCTGACCGTCCCTTTAACATATCCAAACAATCTGACCATTCCTTTTTGCATCCTCGTTCCTGTTAATTACCCCAGCCTTTTGCTCGGCCGCAGAACACTTTGCTTCTCCCCACCCCCTCCAATGAATCACACATTGCTCCTTTAACCTCCGCGCTCCCCCCCCCTGCAATGAATCACGCACTGCCCCTTTAACCGCATTCACACCCCTCCCCGTTGCTCTACTTTTTCCGACCCTGGTTGCCCTTTCAATTGGGTAACACAGTGGTTGGCACTGCTGCCTCACAGTGCCAGTGACCTGGATCAATTACAGCCTTGGTTCACAGTCTGTGTGGAGTTTGTACGTTCTCCCTGTGTCTGCGTGGGTTTCCTCCGGGTGCTCCGGTTTCCTTCCACAGTCCAAAGATGTTTCATTACTGTTCCACGGGTTGAATAAAGTGGAAAGTATTATTTCTCACCCGCGATGCAGACAAAGCATAGCGTTCATAGAAAAGGAAAGAGTGCAGAATGTAGTGTTACAATCATAGCTCGGGTATGGAGAAAGAGCAAGGTAGGTTCATTCAGGGAAGAAGCTGTTCTTGAATCAGTTAGTACGCTATCCCAGAGTTTTGCATCTTTTTCCCGATGGAAGAAGGTGGAAGAGAGAATGTCCGGGGTGCGTGGGAATCCTTGATTATGTAGGCTGCTTTGCCCAGGCAGCGAGAAGTGTAGACAGGAACAATGGATGGGAGACTGGTTTGTGTGATGGACTGGGCTTTATTCACAACCCTTTGTGGTTTCTTGCGGTCTTGGGCAGAGCAGGAGCCCATACCGAGCTGTGATACAACAAGAAAGAATGCTTTCTATGATGCATCTGTAAAAGTTGGTGAGAGTCATAGCAGACATGCCAAAATTCCTTAATCTTCTGAGAAAGTAGAATTGTTGGTGGGCTTTCTAAACTATAGTGTCGGCATGGGGGGACCAGGACAGGTTGTTGGTGATCTGGACACCTAGAAACTTGAAGCTCTTGGCCCTTTGCACTTTGTAGCCATTGATGTAGACAGAGGCATGTTCTCCTCTACGCTTCCTGAAGTCGATGGCAATCTCCTTCGTTTTTTTTGACACTGAGGGAGATTATTGTCATTGCATCAGTTCACCAGATTCTCTGTCTCTTTCCTGTACTGTATTGTAGATATGCAGATTAGATGGATTGTGTGGGGTTACAGAGATAGGGTGGGGGGAAGAGAGCCTGGGTAAGGTACTCTGTCAGAGGGTTAGTGCAGACTCAATGGGCTGAATGCCCTCTTCTGCACTGTAGTGATTCTGTGATTCTCTCAACTGCCTGCAATCCCTGAGTTTATTTGCCCCCCTGCTGCTACCCCATGTCATCCCTTTAATTGCCCCATCCCTTTAATCACAAATCATCCATTTAATTTATCCCAATCCATCTTCCGCCTCTTCCGTTGGGAAAAAGATATAAAAGTCTGAGGTCACGTACCAATTTATTCAAGAACAGTTTCTTCCCTGCTGCCATCAGACTTTTGAATGAACCAACCATATAGTAAGTTGATCTTTCTCTGCACCCTACCTTGCACGAAGTGGATCTTTTCCTACACCCTAGCTGTGGCTGTGACACTACATTCTGCACCCTCCCCTTTCCTTCTCCCCTATGTACTCTATGAATGGTATGCTTTGTCTGTATAGTGTGCAAGAAACAATACTTTTCACCCACTACATGCGACAATAATAAATCAAATCAAAACCACATATTCTCTTCCCTCCTCATAATCACACAGAGTGGTTATTTCAGCTGCAATGCCCCTTTAATTGCAAAACCATACACCAGTTCTTGATGCCATACCATTTATTCCAAACCATCCCTTTATTGGTACTGCCCATTACACATCCATCCTCAGGTGGATGTAGCTGTTACTCGGGGGGGCATAACTTTAAGGTTCATGGTGGGAGATATAGGAGGGATGTCCGAGGTAGACTCTTCACTCAGAGAGTGGTTGGGGTGTGAAATAGACTGCCTGCAGTGATTGTGGAGTCGGGACACTTTAGGAACTTTCAAGCGGTTATTGGACAGGCACATGAAGCACTCCAGAATGATAGGGAGGTGACAGCTTGATCTTGGGTTTGGACGTAGCTCGGCACAACATCGAGGGCCGAAGGGCCTGTACTGTGCCGTACTGTTCTATGTTTTAATGGCCCCAACCCTTTAAATGCCCCAATCCTATAATGGGCCCATCCCTTTAAATGTCCCAATCCTGTAATGGCCCCATCCCTTTAAATGTCCCAATCCTGTAATGGCCCCATCCCTTTAAATGTCCCAATCCTATAATGGGCCCATCCCTTTAAATGTCCCAATCCTGTAATGGCCCCAACCCTTTAAATGTCCCAATCCTATAATGGGCCCATCCCTTTAAATGTCCCAATCCTGTATTGGCCCCATCCCTTTAAATGTCCCAATCCTATAATGGGCCTATCCCTTTAAATGGCCCTATCCTTTTAAATGTCCCATCCCTTTAAGTTTCTGCACCCACCCCACCCCTCGCCCTCCTCCTTGTAACCACACAAACCACAGACGGTGGTTCTTTTAGCCACAGCCCTTGGGCTGCTTTCATGACAAAGCCCTTGCCCCATTTTCTGACGGCAAACTATTTATTTCAAATCATTCCCTTTAATTGTCCCATCCCTTTAAATGTGTGTTCCCCACCCCCAGCATGGGTCCTGCTGTTGTGTTTTTTTTTGGCCTCTCTTATTTTTCAGTCCTATTGAACCCCAAGGTGAGAAAGGCCACACTTACCCCCTTGGGCCCTCAGCCTGGACTGGCCTGGGCTGGCTGCACAAAATGGCCGCACCGCTGCCCCCTCCTTCGCCCCCAACGGCCGGGGAGAGAGAGCCCCGCCCCTTCTGCACGGAGCTCCCGATTGGTCAGCGCCCTCCGGAGAGGCCCGCCCTCTCGGGCCAAAGCTCCCTGACTGGTCAGCACCCTCGAAGAGGCCCCGCCCCCCCCTCCGCCGTCAGTTCCCCGCTTGGTCAGCACCCTCCGTGAAGCCCCGCCCCTGCAGCCGAGCGGGGCCCAACTGGTTCGCGCCCTCCGGTAAGCCACGCCCCTGCAGCCCAGCGCCGCCCGATTGGTCAATGCCGTGCACTTCGGCCCCCGCCCACTCAACCCAGCGCTCCTGAATTGGACAACGCCGATGGGGAGACCCCGCCCACTCACGCTTGGTCACCGCTACAAGAGCCCAGCCGCCGACCCATTGTTCGTTTGCCGCCTAGCCCCGCCCCCTGTGCCTTACGGCCGCGCCCACCGGACTCCTCGACTGTTCACTGGCCGCTCCAGCCATCACTCCCGCATTAATCATCCCGTGCGTAAAGCCCCGCCCCCATCCGCACTCACCACGCCCCGGCCAGACCACTAACCCCGCCCAGCTCACCCAAGTTCCCATCGCTTGCTCCAACAATAGGGGGCCCGCCCCCCGCCACGCTCAGACCACGCCCTCTCCGCTCACCGCGCGTGGAGCTCCCTCCTCCCACCGCTCTCATTGGTCGAGCGCCACCCGCCCGTTCCCGCCCCCGCTACCCTCTCATTGGTCGGGCAGCAGAGCGCCGCCCCTGATTGGGTAGCCGGCAACATCAATCAAGGTCACTTGCAGCGTCA
The DNA here is from genome assembly GCF_965287045.1 of Carcharhinus amblyrhynchos. Taxonomy (NCBI): domain Eukaryota; kingdom Metazoa; phylum Chordata; class Chondrichthyes; order Carcharhiniformes; family Carcharhinidae; genus Carcharhinus; species Carcharhinus amblyrhynchos. The sequence goes on from NW_027650419.1 coordinate 8,011, forward strand.
TAGAGTTCATAGAATCCTACAGTGCAGAAAGAGGCCATTTGGCCCATCGAGTCTGTACCGACCACAATTCCACCCAGGCCCTACCCCCATATCCCTACATATTATACCTACTAATCCGTCTAACTATGCATCTCTGGACACTAAGGGACAATTTTAGCATGGCCAATCAGCCTAACCCGCACATCTTTGGACTGTGGGAGGAAACCGGAGTACCCGGAGGAAACCCAGGCAAACACGGGGAGAAGGTGCAAACTCCACACAGACAGTGACCTGAGCTGGGAATCGAACCCAGGTCCCTGGAGCTGTGAAGCAACAGTGCTAGAGTGCCGCCCCTGATTGTTTGCTAGTGCATGGGAAAGCCAGGGTGGGAAAAGCACGATACAGTAGCACAGTGGTTAGCACTGCTGCTTCACAGCTCCAGGGACCTGGGTTCAATTCCTGGCTCGGGTCACTGTTTGTGTGGAGTTTGCACATTCTCCTCGTGTCCGCGTGGGTATCCTCCGGGTGCTCCGGTTTCCTCCTACAGTCCAAAAGTGTGCAAGTTAGGCTGATTGGTCACGCTAAAAAAATTGCCCTTAGTGTCTTGAGATGCATAGATTAGTGAGTATATATGTGGGTAGGGCCTGGGTGGGATTGTGGTCGGTGCAGACTCAATGGGCTGAATGGCCTCTTCGTGTACTGTAGGGTTTCCATGAAAGCCACAATGAGAGGAATGACGTGACAGGAAACATGGCGACCCCCCTCCTGCACATCCCACACACCTCACCAATTGAAAACATTACCCATATGACTTTCATGTACCTTTTCACAATAAAAAACATCATTATGTACTCCTATCAGCATCCATCAGAGTTTTCGCACCTCTAAATACTTGTTTCCCAACACCAAAAGAATCATAAAATCCCCACAGTGCAGCAGGAGGCCATTCAGCCCATCTCATCTGTACTGTGAACAGGCCAAACCCCATAAGGGTGGGATAACTTGATCTTGGTTTTGGACAAAGCTTGGCACAACACCGAGGGCCAAAGGGCCTGTACTGTGCTGTACTGTTCTATGTTCTATGTTCTATCACCCCATGTATTTACTCTGCCAATTCCCCTGACACCAAGGAATAATTTAGCCTGGCCAATCCACATAGCCTGCACATCTTTGGCCACTGAGCGACAATTTAACATGGTCAATCAACCTAACCTAAAGTTTTAAAGTTTATTTATTAGTGTCACTAATAGGCTTACATTAACACTGCAATGAAGTTACTGTGAACATCCCCTAGTTGACACACTCAGGCACTTGTTCGGTCACACCGAGGGAGAATTTGGCACGGCTAATGCACCGAACCAGCAAGTCTTTCCGACTGGGAGGAAATCTGGAGTACCCGGAGGAAACCCACGCGTAAACAGGGAGAACATGCAGACTCCACACAGACTGTCACACATATTGAAGACAGTAGCAATATCACTTTCATGTTCCTCTTCTCAATAAATCTATACAAAACATCATTGTGTATTCTTGTCAAAATCCATCTCAATTTTCACATCTCCAAGTATTTAATTCCCAACAACATAAGAATCCATTGAATCCCTACAGTGAGGAAAAAGGCCATTCAGCCCATCAGGTTGGCAGTGACTCTCCGAAAGAACATCTCATCCAGGTCCATGCCTACCTAATCCCAGTAAATTGGGTTCGATTCCCGGTTTGGATCACTGTTTCCTCAGGTTCTTCGGTTTCCTCCCGCAGGGCAAAGATGTGCCGATTAGGTGGGCTGACCATGGTGAATTGTCCATGAGTTTCAGGGAGATGAGCCAATCCGTCTAACCTGCACAACTTTGGACAGTGGGATGATACCAATGTGCCCGGAGGAAACGCATGCAGACACAGGGAGAACGGGAAACACTGCAAAGACAGTGATCCAAACCAGGAATCGAACCTGGGTCCCTGGCGCTGTGAGGCAGCAGGGACTGTGCCACTGTCTCTCTCGCTCAGTGATCATTTCATCCTTCATTTAGCACCCTAATATTTCCCCCAGCACAGCTCTTAAAATGACCCAGAATTAGTTCCATTTTCTTTATGCAACTTTGCAATTGTGTGTGCCAATCTCTTTGTCCACCTCACCTCCTATAGCTTGCTCTTCACTTTTCTAAAATCTGCCCTCATCCAAATTTGACCTCCTTGCCTTTGTACTGGCGTTTCTTCCCTGCCAGTTGGGTGGGAAACTTGATCCCAAGGTTCGCACCCACAGTAAGCACAAAAACCTGATATCCTGCACTGCTCACGACAAGTTCTTGCTGTGCCTCTGTTCTTGTCAACTTACTCACACCCTATTTCAGGAAGGGGGTCCTGCATGCCCTTTAAGAGATTTCAGTTCTCATTCCTTTCATTCTTCAGCTGACATGCACGTAACTCAAATTTCCCACAACAATAGAAAATCACAGAATTCTACAGTGCAGTAATAGGCCATTCGGCCCATCAAGTCTGCACTGACAACAATACCACCCAGGCCCTATCCCTGTATTTACCCACTAATCCCCCTTACCTATGCATCCCGGGACACTAAGGGGCAATTTAGCTTAGCCAATCCACCTAACCTGCACATCTTTGGACACTAAGGGACAATTTAGCATGGCCAATCCACCTAACTAGCACATCTTTGGACACTAAGGGACAATTCATAATGGCCAATCCACCTAACCTAAACATCTCTGGACACTAAGGAACAATTTAGCATGGCCAATCCACCTAACCTGACATCTTTGGACATTAAGGGGCAATTTAGCATGGCCAATCCACCTAACCTAAACATCTTTGGACACTAAGGGACAATTTAGCATGGCCAATCCACCTAACCTGACATCTTTGGACATTAAGGGGCAATTTAGCATGGCCAATCCACCTAACCTAAACATCTTTGGACACTAAGGGACAATTTAGCATGGCCAATCCACCTAACCTGCACATCTTTGGACACTAAGGGACAATTTATAATGGCCAATCCACCTAACTAGCACATCTCTGGACACTAAGGGACAATTTAGCATGGCCAATCCACCTAACCTGACATCTTTGGACATTAAGGGGCAATTTAGCATGGCCAATCCACCTAACCTAAACATCTTTGGACACTAAGGGACAATTTAGCATGGCCAATCCACCAAACCTACACATCTTTGGACACTAAGGGACAATTTATAATGGCCAATCTGCCTAACCTGCACATCTCTGGACACTAAGGGACAATTTAGCATGGCCAATCCACCTAACCTGACATCTTTGGACACTAAGGGACAATTTAGCATGGCCAATCCACCTAACCTACACATCTTTGGACACTAAGGGACAATTTAGGATGGCCAATCCACCTAACCTAAACATCTTTGGATACTAAGGGACAATTTAGCATGGCCAATCCACCTAACTACACATCTTTGGACGCTAAGGGACAATTTAGCATGGCCAATACACCTAAAGTACACATCTTTGGACACTAAGGGACAATTTAGCATGGCCAATCCACCTAACCTGCACATCTTTGGACACTAAGGAACAATTTAGCATGGCTAATCCACCTAACCTGCACACCTTTGGATACTAAGAGGCAATTTGGCATGGCCAATCCACCTAACCCCCACATGTTTGGGCACTAAGGGACAATTTATCATGGCCAATCCACCTAACCAGCATGTCTTTGGACTGTGGGAGGAAATGTTAATGCAAATTAAATGTTAATGTTCCAATGCATCATTGCAAACCTTTGCATTCCAGAGACAACTAGTGATGGGAAACAAATGGATAACACAGTCCATGAGTTGAATTGTAGTTGGAGATGGGGGAAGGGGCTGTGAAATTCCGGTCCATTCATTTCAATGGGTGCAAGGCACGAAGGCGGGAGTACGCAGGCGCAAGGTCCGGGAAGTGCAAGGAACGCCGGGTTTTGTAGTGCGGTGGGCGGGAGGGGAGGAACTACAGTTCCCGGCCTGCCTGGCGCGCGGGTGCGGGCGCGGAGCATGCGCGGCGCGGGTTTCCACTGCCCAACGTCACAATGAGGAGGGCGGCGCGTGCTCTGGGGATTACCATGGGGACTCAAGTAGCCAAATGGGAGGCGTGGGGGGAGGGGAGGCGGAGGAGAGAGAGAGAGATGCACCGTGGATTGAACCACTGCAACGTCAGTCTCTGTAAGTGGAAAGTGTATCTTTGCAAAACAAAAAGGAAAGAAAAGGGAATTGGCCTGCTCAATTGCCCTTTAGTGTCCAAAGATGTGCAGGTTAGGTGGTTTGGCCATGCTAAATTGTCCCTTAGTGTCCAAAGATGTGCAGGTTAGGTGGATTGGCCATGCTAAATTGTCCCTTAGTGTCCAAAGATGTGTAGGTTAGGGTGGATTGGCCATGCTAAATTGTCCCTTAGTGTCCAAAGATGTGTAGGTTCGGTGGATTGGCCATGCTAAATTGCCCCTTAGTGTCCAAAGATGTGCAGGTTAGGTGGATTGGCCATGCTAAATTGCCCCTTAGTGTCCAAAGATGTGCGGGTTAGGTGGATTGGCCATGCTAAATTGCCCCTTAGTGTCCGAAGATGTGCAGGTTAGGTGGTTTGGCCATGCTAAATTATCCCTTAGTGTCCAAAGATGTGTAGGTTCGGTGGATTGGCCATGCTAAATTGTCCCTTAGTGTCCAAAGATGTGCGGGTTAGGTGGATTGGCCATGCTAAATTGCCCCTTAGTGTCCGAAGATGTGCAGGTTAGGTGGTTTGGCCATGCTAAATTATCCCTTAGTGTCCAAAGATGTGTAGGTTCGGTGGATTGGCCATGCTAAATTGTCCCTTAGTGTCCAAAGATGTGCAGGTTAGGTGGTTTGGCCATGCTAAATTGCCCCTTAGTGTCCAAAGATGTGCAGGTTAGGTGGATTGGTCATGCTAAATTGTCCCTTAGTGTCCAAAGATGTGCAGGTTAGGTGGATTGGCCATGCTAAATTGCCCCTTAGTGTCCAAAGATGTGCAGGTTAGGTGGATTGGCCATGCTAAATTGTCCCTTAGTGTCCAAAGATGTGTAGGTTCGGTGGATTGGCCATGCTAAATTGTCCCTTAGTGTCCAAAGATGTGCAGGTTAGGTGGTTTGGCCATGCTAAATTGCCCCTTAGTGTCCAAAGATGTGCAGGTTAGGTGGATTGGTCATGCTAAATTGTCCATTCGTGTCCCAGGATAGAATGATAGAATCTTACAGTGCAAAAGGAAGCCATTTGGCCCATCAAGTCTGCACTGACCATAGTCCCACCCAGACCTTAGCCCCATAACCTCATGCATTTACCCTAGCTAGGCCCCGACACTAAGGGACAATTTAGTGTGACTAATCCATCTGACCCCTACCCATCTTTGGACTGTGGGAGGAAACCGGAGCACCAGGAGGAAATCCACACAGACTCGGGGATAATGCACAAACTCCACACAAACGGTGACCCAAGCCGGGAATCGAACGCCGGTCTCTGGCACTGTGAGGCATGTAGGATGTTTGCTTCGGTGGATTGGCCATGCTAAATTGCCCCTTGGTATCCAAAGATGTACAGGTTAGATGGATTGGCCATGCTAAATTGCCCCTTGGTGTCCAAAGATGTGCAGGTTAGGTGGATTGGCCATGCTAAATTGTCTCCTAGAATGTAAGAACTCCAAGCAGGAGTAGGCCATTTGGCTCCTTGAGCCTGCTCCTCCATTCACTAAGGAGGAGCTGATGTTTTTGTGGACTCAGCTCCACTTGCCGTCCTGCTCACCATAACCCTTAATTCCTTTACTGTTCAAAAATTTATCTATCTTTGCCTTAAAAACATTCAATGAGGTAGCCTCAACTGCTTCACTGGGCAGAAGAAGTTCCTCCTCAACTCAGCCCTAAATCTGCTTCCCCTTATTTTGAGGCTATGCCCCCTAGTTCTAGTTTCACCCACCAGTGGAAACAACTTCCCTGCTTCTACCTTATCTATTCCCTTCATTATCTTATATGTTTCTGTAAGATCTCCCCTCATTCTTCTAAATTCCAATGAGTATAGTCCCAGTCTACTCAGTCTCTCCTCATAAGCCAACCCTCTCAACTCTGGAATCAACCTAGTGAATCTCCTCTGCACCCCCTCCAGTGCCAGTATATCCTTTCTCAAGGAAGGAGACCAAAACTGTACACAGTACTCCAGGTGTGGCCTCACCAGAACCTTATACAGCTGCAACATAATCTCACTGTTTTTAAACTCCATCCTTATTGCAATGAAGGACAAAATTCCATTTGCCTTCTTAGTTATCTGCTGCACCTGCAAACCAACTCTTTGTGATTCCTGCACAAGGACACCCAGGTCCCTCTGCACAGCAGCATGCTGCAATTGTTTTACCATTTAAATAATAGTCTGTTTTGCTGTTAATGGCCCAAGATGTGTATATTCAGCTGGATTGGCCATGCTGAAGTGGACCCTTTGTGTCCAAAAAGGTACAGTTTAGGAGGATTAGCAATGTTAAAATTGTCCTTTAGTGTCAAGAGATGTGCAGGTTAGGGGGACTGACCATGATAGGATTGGCACTTAGTGTCCAAAGATGTGCAGGTTAGGTGGATTGGCCATGCTAAATTGCCCCTTAGTGTCCAAAGATGTGCAGGTTAGGTGGTTTGGCCATGCTAAATTGCCCCTTAGTGTCCAAAGATGTGCAGGTTAGGTGGATTGGCCGTGCTAAATTGTCCCTTAGTGACCAAAGATGTGCAGGTTAGGTGGATTGGCCATGCTAAATTGCCCCTTAGTGTCCAAAGATGTGCAGGTTAGGTGGTTTGGCCATGCTAAATTGTCCCTTAGTGTCAGGGGGATTAATCAGATAAATATGTAGGGTTATGGTGTTAGGGCCTGGGAGAGAACTCCCACCCAGCTGACGAAGGGACAGCGTGTTCCGAAAGCTTGTGGCACTTGCTACAAATAAACCTGTTAGACTTTAAGCTGGTGTTGTGAGACTTCTTTCTGTTTTTACCTCAGTCCAACGCCGGGCATCTCCGCATCAGGGATGGTGCAGGCTCAGTGGGCCAAATGGCCTCCTTCTGCACTGTAGGGATTCTATGCAATAGTTCATCCCAGTTTTAGGTCTACCACCTCTTAAGCTATAAAATTCAGTCCAGTTGGACCTCCTGAATGGATCAAATTGCCTGCTTGATTGTGGGTGGGGTTCTTGGGGGGGGGGGGGGGGGGGATGGGGAGGAGGTAACGCTCGTGTGCGGCGAATGGAACACTGGGCACGTGCGCGATGAGGGTTGGTCGTGTGCCTGACAGAGGGTGGTGGGGGCCTGGAAGGCGCTGCCAAGTGAGGTGGTTGAGGCGGATACGTTAGTGACATTTAAGACTCATAACATAAGAACATAAGAAATAGGAGCAGGAGTAGGCCATCCAGCCCTTCGAGCCTGCCCCGCCATTCAATAAGATCATGGCTGATCTGTCGTGGCTCAGTTCCACCTTCCCGCCCTCTCCCCATAACCCTTAATCCCCTCTCTTATCAAAAACCCATCAACCCGCTTCTTAAAAATATTTAGCGAGGCAGCCTCCACCACTTCAACGGGCAGAGAATTCCAGAGATTCACTACCCTTTGAGTGAAGAAGTTCCTCCTCAACTCCGTTCTAAACCGCCCCCTTTTTATCTTGAGGCTGTGCCCCCTAGTCCTACTGTCCTTTCTGAGCGGGAAGAGTCTTTCCACCTCTATCCTATCCATCCCATTCATCATCTTATACGTCTCAATGAGATCTCCCCTCATTCTTCTAAACTCTAACGAGTACAAGCCCAGTTTATTCAGCCTCTCCTCATAGCTCAACCCCCTCAACTCCGGTATCAGCCTAGTAAACCTCCTCTGCACTCCCTCCAAGGCCAAAATATCTTTGCGCAGGTGCGGCGCCCAAAACTGCACACAGTACTCCAGCTGCGGCCTCACCAGTGCCCTATACAGCTGCAGCAAGACCTCCCTACTTTTATATTCAATCCCCCTCGCTATGAAGGCCAGCATCCCATTCGCCTTCCTGACCACCTGCTGCACCTGCAAGCTGGGTTTTTGCGACTCATGCACAAGGACCCCGAGGTCCCTCTGCACCGTCGCCTGCTGCAGTTTTTTGCCCCGTAAGTAATAGTCCTTCCTACGATTCTTCCTACCAAAGTGGACCACCTCGCACTTGCCAACATTAAATTCCATTTGCCATTTCCTGGCCCATTCGCCCAGCCTATCTAGATCCTTCTGCAGACTCTCCATCTGGATAGACACATGAACAGACGGGGGGTAGAGGGATAGAAGAGGTTGGTCTAGATAAGGCCACGTGATCGGCGCAGGCTTGGCGGGCCGAAGGGCCTGTCCCTGGGCTGTAATGTTCTTTGTTCTTTGTTCTAAGCCATGGGGGGAGGGCAAGCAGAGAGGAAGGAAGTGAGAATTAATTCTGACTCGTTTTCTTCCCCTAGGAAGCGAAGGCATGGATCCTGCCCGCGTGAAATCACCATCGCCGGTGACCATCAGCTACACGGAAGCCGAGAATGCTGACGTAGGAATTCCTTCTCTAATCTACCCCCTTTCTCCCGCGTTGTCCCCAAGCTTCGAGAGGAGGCAGCACGGCTAGCTCAGTGGTCAGCGCTGCTGCCTCACAGCGGCCAAGGACCCGGGTTCGATTCCCGGCCTCGGGTCACTGTCTGTGCGGAGTCTGCATGTTCTCCCCGTGTCTGCGTGGGTTTCCTCCGGGTGCTCCAGTTTCCTCCCACAGTCCAAAGATGTGCAGGTTAGGTGGATTGGCCATGCTGAATTCTCTCTCAGTGTAACCTGAACAGGAGCCAGAGTGTGGCGACTAGGGGATTTTCACAGTAACTTCATTGCAGTGTTAATGTAAGCCTACTTTGTGACACTAATAAATAAACTTAACTCTTTCTCTCTCTATCTTTGTACCTCTTTCTCTCTACCTCTCTCTCTACCTCTATCTATGTATCGGACTTTTCTCTCTCTTTACCTCTCTCTCCCTCTCCACCTCTTTCTCCCTCTCCACCTCTTTCTCCCTCTCCACCTCTTTCTCCCTCTCCACCTCTTTCTCCCTCTCCACCTCTTTCTCCCTCTCCACCTCTTTCTCCCTCTCCACCTCTTTCTCCCTCTCCACCTCTTTCTCCCTCTCCACCTCTTTCTCCCTCTCCACCTCTTTCTCCCTCTCCACCTCTTTCTCCCTCTTTCCTTTCCCATCTCTGTCTCACTCCCTTCTGTCTTATCTCTCCAATTGCAACGGGATCTTGATCAATCTTGATCAATCAGCATGCTACAGTGCAGAGGGACCTGGGGGTCCTTGTGCATGAGTTGCAAAAACCCAGTCTGCAGTTGCAGCAGGTGGTCAGGAAGGCGAATGGGTTGCTGGCCTTTATAGCGAGGGGGATTGAATATAAAAGTAGGGAGGTCTTGCTGCGACTGTACAGGGCACTGGTGAGGCCGCAGCTGGAATACTGTGTGCAGTTTTGGTCACCGCACTTGCGCAAGGATATTTTGGCCTTGGAGGGAGTGCAGAGGAGGTTCACTAGGCTGATACCGGAGATGAGGGGGTTAAACTACTGAATAGACTGGGTCTGTACTTGTTGGGAGTTTAGAAGGATGAGGGGGGATCTTATAGAGACGTAAAGATAATGAAGGGGATGGATAGGGTAGAGGTAGAGAGATTCTTCCCGCTCAGAAAGGACAGCAGGACTAGAGGACACAGCCTCAAGATAAAGGGGGGGTGGTTTAGAACGGAGTTGAAGAGGAACTTCTTCACTCAAAGGGTGGTGAATCTCTGGAATTCTCTGCCCGTTGAAGTGGTGGAGGCTGCCTCGCTAAATATTTTTAAGTCACGGGTAGATAGGTTTCAGATAGACAGGAGAATTAAGGGTTATGGGGAGAGGGTGGGAAAGTGGAACTGATCCACTTCAGATCAGCCATGATCTTATTGAATGGCGGGGCAGGCTCGAAGGGCTAGATGGCCTACTCCTGCTCCTATTTCTTATGTTCTTATGGGCCAGTGGGCTGACAAATGGCAGATGGGAGTTTAATTTAGATAAATGCAAGGTGATGCATTTTGGTAGATTGAACCAGGGCAGGACTCACTCAGTTAATGGTAGGGCGTTGGGGAGAGTTACAGAACAAAGAGATCTAGGGGGACATGTTCATAGTTCCTTGAAAGTGGAGTCACAGGTGGACAGAGTGGTGAAGAAGGCATTCGGCATGCTTGGTTTCATCGGTCAGAACATTGAATACAGGAGTTGGGACGTCTTGTTGAAGTTGTACAAGACATTGGTAAGGCCACACTTGGAATACTGTGTACAGTTCTGGTCACCCTATTATAGAAAGGATATTATTAAACTAGAAAGAGTGCAGAAAAGATTTACTAGGATGCTACCGGGACTTGATGGATTGAGTTATAAGGAGAGGCTGGATAGACTGGGACTTTTTTCTCTGGAGCGTAGAAGACTTAGGGGCCATTTTATAGAGATCTATAAAATAATGAGTGGCACAGATCAGCTAGATAGTCAATATCTTTTCCCAAGGGTAGGGGAGTCTAAAACTAGAGGGCACAGGTTTAAGGTGAGAGGGGAGAGATACAAAAGTCTTCAGAGGGGCAATTTTTTTACACAGATGATGGTGAGTATCTGGAATAAGCTGCCAGAGGTAGTAGAGGCGGGTACAATGTTATCTTTTAAAAAAAATGTAGACAGTTTGAAAGATCATAGCTCTAAGAATCTTCTTCCCCAATTTCACTATCACCAACATCAGGCTCACTGGCCTATAATTACCTGGGTTATCCTTGCTAGCCTACTCTTTGGTGTTGGGGGATTAGCAGGGTAAATGCATGGGGTTATAGGTATAGGGCCTGGGTGGGATTCTGGTCTGTGCAGACTTGATGGGCCAAATGGCCTCCTTCTGCACTGTAGGGATTCTATGATTCTATCAACGTAGGCCGTGCTAAATTGTCCCTCAGGGTCCAAAGATGTGCAGGTTAGGTGGATTGGCCATGCTAAATTGCCCCTTAGTGTCCAAAGATGTGCAGGTTAGGTGGATTGGCCATGCTAAATTGCCCCTTAGTGTCCAAAGATGTGCAGGTTAGGTGGATTGGCCATGCTAAATTGTCCCTCAGTGTCCAAAGATGTGCAGGTTAGGTGGATTGGCCATGCTAAATTGTCCCTTAGTGTCCAAAGATGCGTAGGTTAGGTGGATTGGCCATGCTAAATTGTACCTTAGTGTCCAAAGATGTGCAGGTTAGGTGGATTGGCCATGCTAAATTGTACCTTAGTGTCCAAAGATGCGTAGGTTAGGTGGATTGGCCATGCTAAATTGTACCTTAGTGTCCAAAGATGTGCAGGTTAGGTGGATTGGCCATGCTAAATTGCCCCTTAGTGTCAGGCGGACTAGCTCGGGTAAATGCATGGAGTTATAGGTGTAGGACCTGGATGGGATTGTCATTGTGCAGACTTGATGGGCCAAATAGCCTCCTTCTGCACTGTAGGAATTGTGTGATTCTGGATGGAAGTGATCATGGGTTTGCAAGTTGCTGCTGATGGATCTATAAGATGTTAATGGGGTTTTTATTTTTTTTTGACTCTCCTCTCCCTTTCTGTCCCGTCTCTCCGCCCAGACAGATGTCGAACGAGTTCAAGATCTTGAGCCAGGAGGGTGATGGCACGACGGTGTCGGAGGAGGTGGGCAGCCTGCTCTCGCAGGCCCAGGAGATCATGGCCGCACAGAAGTCGTCGGTCAGTATACTCCAGAGCTCCGATGAAAGCATCTGCAACTTTGAGGTCTCTGAGCCGCCGGTGGACAAGAAGGGAGGAGGAGGAGGAGGGTCGCAGTACAGCTGCAAGGCCCAGGCCTGGAGGCCCGAGCCGGCGCCGAAGCCCCCGGAAGAGCTGGAGCTGTGCTGCATGCTGGATCAGCGCTCCGACTTGGAGCCCACTGCCTCGCGGCTGAGGCTGCGCTGCTTCATCGCGGGCGCCAGCCGGCCCTGGAGCGAGGTGGGCCCGCAGCCGGCCTCCACCAGCTGCGCCGCCGGCACGCCCACGCCGGAGGCGCCCCTGGCCCCCCCGCCGCACCCCCGGGACCTCCCTTCCTGCGGCTCAGTCAGCGAGATGTACCGGGCGGCCGAGTCCATCTGGGAGGCTGAGCTCTCCGTCTTCTCGCACGCCGACGACTACGGCTCACCGCCGGGCCTGCCCCTGGAGGCCTCGGTCAGTGACCTGGGCCTGGATTGCCTGACGGCCGCTTTCAACGATAGCCCCCCGCAGTCCCCCCCGCCGTGGCAGGCCTGCACCGACAGACCCGGCTCCAGGCCCCCACCGCCGGGGGCTGAAACCCGGCCGCTGCCGCTCGAGAACGCCTGCCCTGCGTGCTTTGCCTCACAGAGCCCACTGTCTTGCACGTGCCCCAGGCCCATTCTCAAGCCTAGCCAGAGCCCCCGGCCCAGCCTTGGGCCCAGTCAGAGCCTGGGCCCCAGCCACAGTCCCAGGTTCGGGCCGAGTCACAGCCCAGGCCCCAGCCACGGTCCCAGGCTTGGGCCGAGTCACAGCCCAGGCCCCAGCCACGGTCCCAGGCTTGGGCCTAGTCACAGCCCAGGCCCCAGCCACGGTCCCAGGCTCGGGCCTAGTCACAGCCCGGGCCCCAGCCACAGTCCCAGCCCTGTGTCTAGTCAGAGATCGGGCCCCAGCCACAGTCCCACGCTTGGGCCTAGTCACAGCCCAGGCCCCAGCCACAGTCCCAGCCTCGTGTCCAGTCCGAGATCGGGCCCCAGCCACAGTCCCAGCCTCGGGGCTAGTCAGAGATCGGGCCCCAGCCACAGTCCCAGCCTCGGGGCTAGTCAGAGATCGGGCACCAGCCACAGTTCCAGCCCCGGGCCAACTCAGAGATCGGGCACCAGCCACAGGCTCAGCCTCGGGCCTAGTCAGATATCAGTCACCAACCACGGCCCCAGTCCCCAGCCTATCCTGGGGCCAGGCCAGGACTCCTGGCAGAGCACAGGCCTCAGTTTCCCTGCCAGTCAAGAGCCTCAGCCCAGCGGCAGGTTGAGTCCTGTCCAAGGCCTGCAGCCCAGCCCCAGGCCCAGCCTGGGGACTAGCCACGTTTTTCCACCCAGCCTAACCTCCAGTTTCGGCTTTGAGAGCCCCAGAAGCCCAGGGGCTGCCTACAGCCCAAGCTCGAGGCCCAGCTACAACGTCCCGCACAGCCTGGGACCTGGCCAGTTGCCGCAGCTGGCGGCGGACGGGGCCCACGGGAGCATCCTATCCACCCAGAGTCTCCAACAGGGGCACTCCAGCGCACCAGACCTGGATCGGGGGCGGACGCACAGCATCAGCATGAGCCACACCCACAGCGACATCATCAACCCCCACATCGTCAGCTCGAACGTATCCTCAGTGCGCACCATCGACTCCTACCCCCTGGGCAAGCCACAGTTCAGCAATAGATACCAAGAGGCGCATCAGGCAGAGCGGGCCAGAGAGGCAGAGACCCGCTCGCCGACGCCCCAGAGAATGGCACGCTCCCCCCGTGACACTGAGGACCCACTTGGTGAGAGCAACTAAGGGGGGGCTCTACACAGAGTACCTGTACCCGACTGAGAACAAGAAAGGCTGAGGGGTGAGGGGCCTGAAATGGACATGTTGTTGTTGGCATGGTGATGGCGGCGGGGTAGGGGGGAGTGTGGCGGGGTAGGGTGAGGAGGAGGGGAGAGGAGGGTGGTTGCAGAGGGGGCTCACTCGCAGAGCAAGAGATGTGTAAATATCTGACGTAAAATAAAGGACTTTTGTTTTTCCTTTGCCTCCTTTTTTTAATGTCCATTTCAAAGGACAGGTGGTATGTGGGCTCAAATCCCACAAAGGCAACTGGTGGAACTTAAATTTGATTTAAGTAAAATCTGGGATATTTGGCACTAATCCCAGTAATGATGACCCTGACAACTATCATTCATTATCCCTGAAAAACAAGCAAAGAAAACAAAGAAAATTACGGCACAGGAACAGGCCCTTCGGCCCTCCAAGCCTGCACCAACAATGCTGCCCAACTTAACTAAAACCCCCTACCCTTCTGGGGACCGTATCCCTCTATTCCCATCCTATTCATGTATTTGTCTAGACATCCCCTTTAAAACTCAGTACCGTATCCGCTTCCACTACCTCCCCCGGCAACGAGTTCCAGGCACCCACCACCCTCTGTGTGAAAAATCTGCCTCGTAAATCTCCTTTAAACCTTGCCCCTTGCACTTTAAACCTGTGCCCCCTTAGTAGTTGACTCTTCCACTCTGGGAAAAAGCTTCTGACTATCCACCCTGTCCATGCCTCTCATAATCTTGTAGGCTTCTATCAGGTCTCCCCTCAACCTCCATCACTCCAGTGAGAACAAACCAAGTTTCTCCAATCTCTCCTCATAGCTAATGCCCTCCATACCAGGCAACATCCTGGTAAATCTTTTCTGTACCCTCTCCAAAGCCTCCACATCCTTCTGGTAGTGTGGTGACCAGAATTGAACACTATATTCCAAGTACAGCCTAACTAAGGTTCTATAAAGCTGCAACATTACCATTTATATAGATGATCTGGAGGAGGGAACCGAGTGTAGGGTGTCGAAATTTGCTGATGACACCAAGATTGGGGGAACGGCAAATTGTGCGGAGGGTGTGGAGAGTCTGCGGAAGGATCTAGATAGGCTGGGCGAATGGGCCAGGAACTGGCAAATGGAATTTAATGTTGGCAAGTGTGAGGTGGTCCACTTTGGTAGGAATAATGGTAGGAAGGACTATTACTTACGTGGCGAAAAACTGCAGCAGGCGACGGTGCAGAGGGACCTCGGGGTCCTTGTGCATGAGTCGCAAAAACCCAGCCTGCAGGTGCAGCAGGTGGTCAGGAAGGCGAATGGGATGCTGGCCTTCATAGCGAGGGGGATTGAATATAAAAGGAGGGAGGTCTTGCTGCAGCTGTATAGGGCATTGGTGAGGCCGCAGCTGGAGTACTGTGTGCAGTTTTGGGCGCCGCACCTGCGCAAAGATATTTTGGCCTTGGAGGGAGTGCAGAGGAGGTTTACTAAGCTCATACTGGAGTTGAGGGGGTTGAGCTATGAGGAGAGGCTGAATAAACTAGGCTTGTACTCGTTAAGAGTTTAGAAGAATGAGGGGAGATCTCATTGAGACGTATAAGATGATGAATGGGATGGATAGGATAGAGGTGGAGAGACTCTTCCCGCTCAAAAAAGACAGTAGGACTAGGGGGCACAGCCTCAAGATAAAGGGAGGGCGGTTTAGAACGGAGTTGAGGAGGAACTTCTTCACTCAAAGGGTGGTGAATCTCTGGAATTCTCTGCCCGTTGAAGTGGTGGAGGCTGCCTCGCTAAATATTTTTAAGACACGGGTTGATGGGTTTTTGATAAGCGAGGGGATTAAGGGTTATGGGGAGAGGGCGGGAATGTGGAACTGAGCCACGACAGATCAGCCATGATCTTATTGAATGGCGGGGCAGGCTCAAAGGGCTAGTTGGCCTACTCCTGCTCCTATTTCTTATGTTCTTACATCTCTTCTGCACCCTTTCCAATACATCAACATCCTTCCAGTAGTGTGGCGACCAGAATTGTACGCAATATTTCCAAATGTGATTCTAAACAAAACTGTTGCACTTTAGCCTGGTATTGTGAGAGTTCTTGAGTGGACCTACCCTTTCCTTAGCTACCCTGTTCCTCTTTATATACGTCTAAAAAGCCTTGGGATTCTCCTTAATCCTCCCTTGCCAAGGACATGTCATGACCCCTTTTTGCCCTCCTAAGTCCCTGTTTAAGTTCTTTACTGCTTTCTTTGTATTCCTCAAGAACCTTATCCGTTTTCAATTTCCTGAAATTTATGCATGCCTCCTTCTTCTTTTTCGCTCAGCTCACAATCTCTCTTGCCAGCCAGGCTTGCCCAGTCTTGCCATCTTTGCCCTTCACTTTTTACAGGGACATACTTGTCCTCAATTGGAGTGAGGAGAAATTTCTTCACTCAGACTGGTGAATGTGCAGAATTCAGTACCACAGAAAGTAGCTGATGCCAAAATGTTGTGTGATCTCAAGAAGAAATTAGAGATAGCTCCTGGGGCTAAAGGGATAAGTGGGGAAGGGGATATCAGGATACTGAGTTTGATAATCCGCCATGATCAAAATGAATAGGGGAAGCAGGCTGGAACACCTGAGTGGCCTACTCCTGTTTCTATATTTGTTTCCAGGCCCTCGGCAGGGATTTGACCCCTTTTTGGCCCCTGAAAATAACAGGAGTTGGCCATTCAGCCCATCGAGGCTGATAGCCAGTTCGAGCTCCCCCTACAGGAACCTCTTAGCACTGCAAAGTGCCTCCCTTTCCCTGCCCTCGCTCCCGGTGCTGGCTGGGACTTGTAGTCCTCTTGGGCGGCCGCAGTGGACCACAACTCCCGAGAGGCACCGCGTCAGCCAGCGGCCAGCTCACAATGAAGCATGCGCCACAACCACGCTTTCCCTCGGCGCGGCGAGAGGGTGGAGGAAAGTTGATGCGCGACGGAGCATGCGTGGTAAGGAGTGAAGGTTAGCCCCGCCTTTCCGAATGGGGCCGGGCTCGGGAGGCAGGGCGAATGAGCATGCGCCATCCTCCGCTCCTCCTTTGCCTGATGACAATGGAGGTGAAATCACGTGGGCGCCTGAGCCCGGGGGGGGGGCGCACCCCTCAAGTACTGTGTGTCACCATGGAGCTGGCATCACGTGGGGGAGATCGCACATGCGTGGTTCCTCCGACCCACCCACTCCACCTCGCCCGCACGACAATGGAGCGAGCCTTACCGGGGGAAGGAATGACGGGACTGAGCATGCGCCGCACTTTCCCACTGCTTTCCCCACCCGCCTGCGGCGACGGAGGGGCATCACGTGGGTGGGCCGGGCGTGGAGCATGCGCATGGTTCTCATCCCGGCTGGTGGCGGCGGAACTGAGCATGCGCGCTGAACCTGTTTTTTCCCGCGTCTCCATAGGGCTGCCGTTATCACGTGGGAAGGCGAGAGGGTGACGGGGCATGCGCGTTTCCCCTTTTCCCGCCTCCAGGCGCCACGTGCTGCGGATGGGGGCGTTGAAGGGCAGCCGAGTCTGCGCAGTAATCGTGGCAGCCATTTTGGCGAGGGAGTGATAGAAGGGGTGGGGGATGAATGTTGGCCAAGAATGGGTGGGGTGTTGGGTGCTTGGAGTAGGGGGCAGCTCATGGCGTGCGGGCTGAAAGGCACTACCACCGCCATCATAGTGGAGCCTGCATAGTGTACGCCAGCATTGTGTGAGTGGGTCAGCACCAACCCTTTAAGAGAACAGGAAAGGGTTAAAGACAGTGCGAAACATTGAAGAAGTGCAAGCGTATAATCGGGCAAAGAGGGGGTGGCGGTTCCTGGGATGCGACAGAATGCGAGTAACGGCAAAAGAAAAAGCGGGAAAAAAGTTAAGAGTATTAGAGAAAGACAGCTGGAGATGTAAAACCGGACAGCGAGAGTTTCTATAGGTATTTGGAATAGAAAAGGAGTCAACAAAGTGCAAAGATGTGCAGGTTAGGTGGATTGGCCGTGCTAAATTGCCCCTTAGTGTCCAAAGATGTGCAGGTTAGGTGGATTGGCCATGCTAAATTGCCCCTTAGTGTCCAAAGATGTGCAGGTTAGGTGGATCAGCCATGCTAAATTGCCCCTTAGTGTCCAAAGATGTACAGGTTAGGTGGATTGGCCATGCTAAATTGCCCCTTAGTGTCCAAAGATGTGCAGGTTAGGTGGATTGGCCATGCTAAATTGCCCCTTAGTGTCTAACAAAGTGAATGTTAGGTGGATTGGCCATGGTAAATTGTCCCTTAGTGTCCAAAGATATGCAGGTTAGGTGGATTGGTCATGCTAAATTGTCCCTTAGTGTCCAAAGATGTGCAGGTTAGGTGGATTGGCCATGCTAAATTGTCCCTTGGTGTCCAAAGATATGCAGGTTAGGTGGATTGGCCATGCTAAATTGTCCCTTAGTGTCCAAAGATGTGCAGGTTAGGTGGATTGGCCATGCTAAATTGTCACTTAATATCTAAAGATATTGTATCACAGCTTGGTATGGTTCCTGCTGTGCCCAAGATGGCAAGAAACTACAAAAGTAGCCCAGTCCATCACACAAACCAGCCTCCCATCCATTGACTCTGTCCACACTTCCCATTGCCTCAACAAAGCAGCCAGCATAATCAAGAACCCCAGATGTTCTCTCTTCCACCTTCTTCCATTGGGAAAAGGATATAAAAGTCAACCGACTTTTATACCAACCGACTCAAGAACAGCTTCTTCCCTGCTGTTGTCAGACTTTTGAATGGACTTACCTTGCATTAAGCTGATCTTTCTCCACACCCTAGCTATGGCTGTAACACTACATTCTGCACCCTCTCAATTCCTTCTCTATGAACAGTATGTTTTGTCTGTGTAGTGTGCAAGAAACAATACTTTTTCACTATATGTTAATACATGTGACAATAATAAATCCAATCAAATCCATGTTAAGTGGATTGGCAATGCTAAATTGTCCCTTAGTGTCCAAAGATGTGCAGGTTAGCTGCCAAAAGCTTTGTCAAAGCTATTTTGGTGAAGGGTCATTTGGACTTCATAAATGCTTCCCCTTCATAAATGCTGCCAGATTTTCCAGCATTTTTTCTTTTGGTTTCAGACTCCAGTATCCACTGTAATTTTGCTTCTATGCAGTTTAGGTGCATTGCTAAATTGCTCCTTAGTGTCCAAAAAGATGTGTAGATTATGTTTTTAAGTTTATTTATTGTTGTCATAAGTAGACTTACATAAGAACATAAGAAATAGGAGCAGGAGTAGGCCATCTGGCCCTTCGAGCCTGCCCCGCCATTCAATAAGATCATGGCTGATCTGTCGCTGCTCAGTTCCACCTTCCCGCCCTCTCCCCATAACCCTTAATCCCCTCTCTTATCAAAAACCCATCAACCCGCGTCTTAAAAATATTTAGCGAGGCAGCCTCCACCACTTCAACGGGCAGAGAATTCCAGAGATTCACCACCCTTTGAGTGAAGAAGTTCCTCCTCAACTCCGTTCTAAACCGCTCCCCCCCTTTATCTTGAGGCTGTGCCCCCTAGTCCTACTGTCCTTTCTGAGTGGGAAGAGTCTCTCCACCTCTACTGCAGTGAAATTACTGTGAAATTGCTATAGTCGCCACACTCCAGCGCCTGTTTGGGTACACTGAGGGAGAACTTAGCATGGCCAATTCACCTAACCAGCACGTCTTTCAGATCTTGGGAGGAAACTGGAGCGCTCGGAGGAAACCCACGCAAACACGGGGAAAACATGCAGACACTGTGCAGGCAGTGACCCAAGCCTGGAATTGAACCCGGCTCCCTGCTGCTGTGAGGCAGCAATGCTTACTACCATGCCACCCTAATATTCATTCTGTCAGATCTGACACTAACGGTTGTATGGGGAGAATGGCAACCCCTCCATCGGCCATCGTGGAGACACAGTGCAACTAAGAATTGGATCCTAATAATAAATTTTTTTGTCTCCACAGGCATTTAAGTCCAGCAAGGGGCATGCATGCGGCAGGTTGTAGTGGGCTGCTCTTGGACGTTGCTTCGGGAGTTGCCTATTGCTTCATGTCGTTAGTGTGCTTAAACTGGACCATCTCGAGGGCAACATGACAGCTCAGAGACTATCTCTGTTGCTGTGCGGACACATGGATTTGGGCCTGTGTCTGTGGGAGTTTGCACATTCTCCCCGTGGTTGCGTGGGTTTTCTCCGGGTGCTCCGGTTTCCTCCCACATCCCAAAGATGTGCTTTTAGGCTGATTGATTGGGTACTAAATTGTCCCTATATTGGACCTCCCTGATCCTCGCACATTAGGCATAGACTAAAATCATGAATAGGTCACTGAGACAGTGGGACGGCGGCGCGGGCTCGTTGGGCCGAAGGGCCTGTTTCCCATGCTGTGTTGTTCTTTGTTCTATGCATTCTGTTGGGTTCGCCCATTGGCACAATGTCAGTTGAGGGATTTTCGTGTTAAGCCCATTCAAACTTGAAAAACTTGAGTCTGCACGTTCTCTCCCTGTGTCTGCATGGGTTTCCTCTGGGTGGTCCAGCTTCCTCCCATAGCCCAAAGATGTGCGGGTTAGGTGCACTGGCCGTGCTAATTTCTCCCTCAGTGTACCCGAACGTGCACCAGAGTGTGGTGACCAGGGGATTTTCACATTGCCGTGTTAACGTAAGCCTACTTGTGACAGAAATAAATAAACTCTTAAGTTTGCAAAGGGATATAGATAGTTTAAGTGATTGGGCAAGGGTCTGGCAGATGGAGTACAGTGTTGGTAAATGTGAGGTCGTCCATCTTGGGAGGAATAACAGCAAAATGGACTGTTATTTAAATGGTAAAAAATTGCAGCATGCTACTGTGCAGAGGGACCTGGGTGTCCTTGTGCAGGAATCTCAAGGAGTTGGTTTGCAGGTGCAGCCGGTAATTAAAAAGACAAATGGAATTTTGTCCTTCAATGCTAGAGGGATGGAGTTTAAAAACAGGGAGGTTATGTTCCAGCTGTATAAGGTTCTGGTAAGGCCACACCTGGAGTACTGTGTACAGTTTTGGTCTCCTTACCTGAGAAAGGATATACTGGCGCTGGAGGGGGTGCAGAGGAGATTCACTAGGTTGATTCCAGCGTTGAGAGGGTCGGCTTATGAGGAGAGACTGAGTAGACTGGGACTATACTCATCGGAATTTCGAAGAATGAGGGGAGATCTTATAGAAACATATTAGATTATGAAGGGAATAGAGAAGATAGAAGCAGGGAAGTTGTTTCCACTGGTGGGTGAAACCAGAACTAGAGGGCATGACCTCAAAATAAGGGGAAGCAGATTTAGGACTAAGTTGAGAAGGAACCTCTTCACCCAAAGGGTTGTGAACCTGTGGAATTCCCTGCCCAGTGAAGCAGTTGAGGCTACTCATAAGAACATAAGAAATAGGAGCAGGAGTAGGCCATCTATCCCTTCGAGCCTGCCCCGCCATTCAATAATATCATGGCTGATCTGAAGTGCATCAGTTCCACTTTCCCGCTTTCTCCCCTTAACCCTTAATTCCCTTGTCTATCAGAAACCTATCTACCCGTGACTTAAGTACATTCAACGAGGTAGCCTCCACCACTTCAATGGGCAGAGAATTCCAGAGATTCACCACCATTTGAGTGAAGAAGTTCCTCCTCAACTCCGTTCTAAACTGCCACCCCCCTTATCTTGAGGCTGTGTCCTCTAGTCCTGCTGTCCTTTCTGAGCGGGAAGAATCTGTCTACCTCTACCCTATCCATCCCTTTCATTATCTTATACGTCTCTATAAGATCCCCCCTCATCCTTCTAAACTCCCAACAAGTACAGACCCATTCTATTCAGTAGTTTAACACCCTCATCTCCGGTATCAGCCCAGTGAACCTCCTCTGCACTCCCTCCAAGGCCAAAATATCCTTGCACAAGTGCGGTGACCAAAACTGCACACAGTACTCCAGCTGCGGCCTCACCAGTACCCTGTGCAGTCGCAGCAAGACCTCCCTACTTTTATATTCTATCCCCCTCGCTATGAAGGCCAGCATCCCATTCGCCTTCTTGACCACCTGCTGCACCTGCAGACTGGGTTTTTGCGACTCATGCGCAAGGACCCCCAGGTCCCTCTGCACCGTAGCACGCTGCAGCTTTTCGCCCTTCAAATAGTAATCCCTCCTACTATTATTCCTGCCAAAGTGGATAACCTCACACTTGCTAACATTGTACTCCATCTGCCAGGTCCTCGCCCACTCGCTCAGCCTATCCAGATCCCTCTGCAGACCTTCCACACCCTCCACACAGTTTGCTTTTCCACTCATCTTTGTGTCATCAGCAATGTTTGCTCATTGAGTGTTTTTAAGACAATGAAAGATTAGTTTTTGAACCGTAAAGGAATTAAGGGTTACAGTGAGCAGGCAGGTAAGTGGAGCTGAGTCCACGAAAAGATCAACCATGATCCTATTGAATGGTGGAGCAGCTCAAGGGGCCAGAGGGTCTACTTCTGCTCTGAGTTCTTATGTTCTGAAATGAGTGAGTTGAGTTGAAAGATTGGCACAGTCTCCGTTGAGGTGTAACCCGAGTGTTCTCGTTCAGGACAGCCACGCCCAATGGAGAAGACAGGCGAAGGATGGAGAATTTGGATAAAAACCAGCCCAGTAACAGGCCGCCCGGAACTCACTGGGTAAGTTGTGTGATGGGTCCTCAGTCAATCTAACTCCAGTAGGCTTGTTGTTTGTCAGACGGAATTTGAATCCTTTAAAATACATTTTGAAAATGTGTGGGTTAGGTGGATTGGCCATGCTAAATTGTCCCTTAGTGTCCAAAGATGTGCAGGTTAGGTGGATTGGCCGTGCTAAATTGTCCCTTAGTGTCCAAAGATGTGCAGGTTAGGTGGATTGGCCGTGCTAAATTGTCCCTTAGTGTCCAAAGATGTGCAGGTTAGGTGGATTGGCCGTGCTAAATTGTCCCTTAGTGTCCAAAGATGTGCAGGTTGGGTGGATTGGCCATAGTAAATTGTCCCTTAGTGTCCAAAGATGTGCAGGTTAGGTGGGTTGGCCATGCTAGATTGTCCCTTAGTGTCCAAAGATGTGCAGGTTAGGTGGATTGGCCATGCTAAATTGTCCCTTAGTGTCCAAAGATGTGCAGGTTAGGTGGATTGGCCGTGCTAAATTGCCCCTTAGTGTCCAAAGATGTGCAGGTTCGGTGGTTTGGCCATGCTAAATTGTCTCTTAGTGTCCAAAGATGTGCAGGTTAGGTGGATTGGCCATGCTAAATTGTCCCTTAGTGTCCAAAGATGTGCAGGTTAGGTGGATTGGCCATGCTAAATTGCCCCTTAGTGTCCAAAGATGTGCCGGTTAGGTGGTTTGGCCATGCTAAATTGCCCCTTAGTGTCCAAAGATGTGCAGGTTGGGTGGTTTGGCCATGCTAAATTGCCCCTTAGTGTCCAAAGATGTGCCGGTTAGGTGGTTTGGCCATGCTAAATTGCCCCTTAGTGTCCAAAGATGTGCCGGTTAGGTGGTTTGGCCATGCTAAATTGCCCCTTAGTGTCCAAAGATGTGCAGGTTAGGTGGATTGGCCGTGCTAAATTGTCCCTTAGTGTCCAAAGATGTGCCGGTTAGGTGGTTTGGCCATGCTAAATTGCCCCTTAAGGTCAGAGGGATTAACAGGGTAAATATGGGGGGGGTTAGCGAATTGGGCCTGGGTGGGATTGTTGTTGGTGTAGGTCTGACGGGCCGAATGGCCTCTTTCTATGATTCAGTCAGGATTGTTTATCAAACGCCGTCCCGTCATGGAATCACATCCAACGTTGATGTTTTGATTTGGATTGCGCACCTTGTCGCCCGCTTTCCTGAGCAAATCTTTAATGTCGTGTCTTTGGCTGTCCTGTCACAGGCCGAAGACCGGGAGGAATCGGAAGGAGGAAGCGGATCACCCTTGCTGTCCGACTGCGGCCCAGCAAACCCGTCCGGCAGCCACCAGGAGCTGGCCTGCCCGCCCCGGCCGGCCGAGAGGAGGGGCGAGGCAGCGGTGCCGGGTCCGCGTGCGGTCGGAGTCCCACGAGACCCGGGCATCCCGGTCCCCCTGACGAGGGAGGGGAGCGCCGCGGCCTTCCGGAGCCGGCCAGCCTCCTCCCCCGCCGGGCCCCCTGGAGCCCGGACGGATGCATCAGCCTCGGGGAGCGACGAGGAGGCCTCCTCCCCCTCCCCCTCCTCCTCCCCCTCCCCCTCCTCCTCCGCGAGCAGGGGCAGGGGCGCCTACGAGGTGGCTGCCCTCATCTGGGAGGAGGCCCTGTTGCCGCTGACAGCGCCTCCCACCCCGGACCGCCCTCCCCTGGGCGGGGGACGGAGGCCCGGGCCCAGCAGGGCAGCCCCCTCGCCCAACTCCGACCAGGAGCTCACCGACTCAGCCGAGCTGCCTCGCTCCACGCCGGACTCCTCTGTCACCGACGGGGCCTTCAGCCCGTTGCCAAGCGACGGTGCCGCCTCCCCCGCCGACGCCGGTGAAACTACCTCGCTGATCAGCCCGAAGCCAGCCGCCATCTTGGACGTCCCTGCGCCGTCCGCCATCTTGAATGCCCACTTGGATGGAATTTCGGCCAACCCCGTGGTTACCGCTGCAACGGGCCCCGTCGGGCGTGACCTACGGCACGGAGCTGCCGGGGCAGTCCCGGACGGAACGAGTTCCCCGCAGGACGGCTCGGTGCGGCTGGAGGGCCTTGAGCGGGCCTCGCCCTCGGAGGACGACACCCCCTACGCCGTCGCCTCCCTGCCCGAGTCGGAGGGACGCCGCTCGACCGCGCCCCTCGGCCCGGAAGAGAGGGCGGCCGGGGCGGGCGCGCCCCCCGCCTCGGGCGGGCAGGCCCAGCCCGGCCTGGAGGGCCCCCCGGGCGGCGGGGGGACCTCGGTCGCCCTCGGGCTAGCCAGCCCCGGGAGGGGCGCCGGCCAGCGTCCGGGGAGCGGCTCGCCCACCTCCGGCCCGGCCCCGGAGAGCGGGGGGCCAGGCGGGGGCCAGGCGGCGGAGGAGGACGAGGGCGAGAGAGCGGAGGAGGAGGAGGCCGCCGCCGCCACCAAGCTGGCCGAGCTGCTGGAGGCGACCATGGCCTCCCTCCACCTGGGGGAGGGAGGGGCCGCCGCCGACCCCCCGCCCCCCCCGGCCGCGAGCCCCCCGGCAGAGGGCGACAACCCCTTCTCCCTGGCTGCCCAGCTGGTGGCCAGGATGCTGCACGCCATGGCGGAGCGCCCGCCCCTTCCTCACCCCGCCCCGCCGGACACCTCCCTCCGCCCTCCGCGGCTGCTTGCCGATGCCCCCTCAGAGCGCCAGGCCTCGGGGGGGGGTCTCGCCGGCGGCGGGCGCGTGGGGTCCCCGGGACCCAGCGCCGGCCCCTCCGCTGGGGCCAGCGCGGAGGGAGGAGAGGCCTCGGGCCCGGGTCAACTTGACGCCCGACTGGGGCCTCCGGCCCACCCCGCGGGCGCGTCCCGGCAGGCCGCGGACCCGCCTGAACTCAGCGGCCCAGTCGAGGGCGCCCCCGGGCTGAGGGAGGCCATGGCCAGCACCTCCGGCGAGGTTGGCACCAGCCGGGGGCCCCCCTCGGGTTCTCCCCCCGTCCTCCCGGGATCCAATCCCAGCGGGCGACTGGCCACCATCTGGAGCCGGGCCCAGTCGCCTCCCGAGCCTGCAGCCCCCCTCCTCCTCTGGCCCAGTGGCCTCGCCGTCAGAGGCCCGAGTCCGGCCCTCAAGGCCTACACCAGCCGGGTCGTCCTGGCCCTGCAGGAGACGGAGCTGGAGCGCTGCTCCTCGGAGGGCCCGTCCGGCCCAGCGGCCATTCCGAGTCCCGCCCCGCCGCCGGGCCTCAGCGGGGGCGGCGGGGGCGGCAGCAGCGGCCCCCCGGCGACCTGCCCAGACCCTTCCTCCCACCTCCTCAACCACACGGCGTGGGCGACTCCGGCATCGGAGGTTAGCGAAGCGGCGGGGACAGCCACGGTTTCCAGAGGGATGTCTTCCTCGCTCCAGCCAAGCAACAACACCAGTCGGAGTGCGATGTCAGTGCGAGAGACAGACGCTGGCAAAGATGTGGGGACAGGCATGGTGTCTGGAGTGTTACCCTCCTCCATTCAGGCCAGCAACAACACCAGTCGGAGTGCGATGTCAGCGCGAGAGACAGACACTGGCAAAGACGTGGGGACAGGCACAGTTTCCAGAGAGATGTCTTTCTCATTTCAGCCGAGCAACAACACCAGTCGGAGTGCGATGTCAGTGCGAGAGACAGACGCTGGCACAGAGGTGGGGACAGCCGTGGTCTCTGGAGTGTTACCCTCCTCCATTCAGGCCAGCATCAACACCAGTCGGAGTGCGATGTCAGTGCGAGAGACAGACACTGGCAAAGACGTGGGGACAGGCACGGTTTCCAGAGAGATGTCTTCCTCGCTCCAGCCAAGTATTAACACCAGTCGGAGTGCAATGTCAGTGCGAGAGACAGACGCTGGCACAGATGTGGGGACAGCCACGGTCTCTGGAGTGTTACCCCCCCCCATTCAGGCCAGCAACAACACCAGTCGGAGTGCGATGTCAGTGCGAGAGACAGACGCTGGCAAAGACGTGGGGACAGGCACGGTTTCCAGAGAGATGTCTTTCTCGCTCCAGCCAAGTATTAACACCAGTCGGAGTGCGATGTCAGCGCGAGAGACAGGCACTGGCAAAGACGTGGGGACAGGCACAGTTTCCAGAGAGATGTCTTTCTCATTTCAGCCGAGCAACAACACCAGTCGGAGTGCGATGTCAGCGCGAGAGACAGACGCTGGCAAAGACGTGGGGACAGGCACAGTTTCCAGAGAGATGTCTTTCTCATTTCAGCCGAGCAACAACACCAGTCAGAGTGCGATGTCAGTGCGAGAGACAGACGCTGGCACAGAGGTGGGGACAGCCGTGGTCTCTGGAGTGTTACCCTCCTCCATTCAGGCCAGCATCAACACCAGTCGGAGTGCGATGTCAGCGCGAGAGACAGACGCTGGCAAAGACGTGGGGACAGGCACGGTTTCCAGAGAGATGTCTTCCTCGCTCCAGCCAAGCAACAACACCAGTCGGAGTGCGATGTCAGTGCGAGAGACAGATGCTGGCACAGAGGTGGGGGCAGCCGTGGTTTCTGGAGTGTTACCCTCCTCCATTCAGGCCAGCAACATCACCAGTCGGAGTGCGATGTCAGTGCGAGAGACAGACGCTGGCAAAGACGTGGGGACAGGCACGGTTTCCAGAGAGATGTCTTTCTCGCTCCAGCCAAGTATTAACACCAGTCGGAGTGCGATGTCAGTGCGAGAGACAGACACTGGCAAAGACGTGGGGACAGGCACGGTTTCCAGAGAGATGTCTTTCTCGCTCCAGCCAAGTATTAACACCAGTCGGAGTGCGATGTCAGTGCGAGAGACAGACACTGGCAAAGACGTGGGGACAGACATGGTGTCTGGAGTGTTACCCCCCTCCATTCAGGCCAGCAACAACACCAGTCGGAGTGCGATGTCAGTGCGAGAGACAGACGCTGGCACGGAGGTGGGGGCAGCCGTGGTTTCTGGAGTGTTACCCTCCTCCATTCAGGCCAGCAACAACACCGGTCGGAGTGCGATGTCAGTGCGAGAGACAGACGCTGGCACAGATGTGGGGACAGCCGCAGTTTCCAGAGAGATACTTTCCTTGTTTCAGCCAAGTATTAACACCAGTCGGAGTGCGATGTCAGTGCGAGAGACAGACGCTGGCAAAGACGTGGGGACAGGCACGGTTTCCAGAGAGATGTCTTTCTCACTCCAGCCAAGTATTAACACCAGTCGGAGTGCGGTGTCAGTGCGAGAGACAGACGCTGGCACAGCCGTGGTCTCTGGAGTGTTACCAGCCTCCATTCAGGCCAGCAACAACACCAGTCGGAGTGCGATGTCAGTGCGAGAGACAGACACTGGCAAAGACGTGGGGACAGACATGGTGTCTGGAGTGTTACCCCCCTCCATTCAGGCCAGCAACAACACCGGTCGGAGTGCGATGTCAGTGCGAGAGACAGGCACTGGCAAAGACGTGGGGACAGGCACGGTTTCCAGAGAGATGTCTTCCTCGCTCCAGCCAAGTATTAACACCAGTCGGAGTGCGATGTCAGTGCGAGAGACAGACGCTGGCACAGAGGTGGGGACAGCCGCAGTTTCCAGAGAGATGTCTTCCTTGCTCCAGCCAAGTATTAACACCAGTCGGAGTGCGATGTCAGTGCGAGAGACAGACGCTGGCACAGAGGTGGGGACAGCCGCAGTTTCCAGAGAGATGTCTTCCTTGCTCCAGCCAAGCAACAACACCAGTTGGAGTGCGATGTCAGCGCGAGAGGCGGACGCTGGCAAAGACGTGGGGACAGGCACGGTTTCTGGAGTGTTACCCGCCTCGGTTCAGCCAAGCAGCCAGGCCAGGGGGAGAGCCGCGTCAGTGCGAGGGCTGGCCCACGCTCGCAAGGATGTGGGGACCATGGTGGACGCCGAAGGGACGAGCGACCCAGGCGGTCCCGGCTCCCTCTCGGCCGACGACGCCAGCACCCCGGGCAGTGCCCCCGCCGCCGGTGCCCCGCCCGTTTCCCTGGACCCCCCCCCGCTGCTGCTGCTGCTGCGCAGCCGACGCCCGGGGCCCCCCCCTCCCCCGGGCTCCGCGAGCCCCCGGCTGGCCCTGGCCAGGGTGACCGTCGGCCAGGGCCTGGCCGCCCTGAGCCTGGTGAGCCCCGGTGAGCCCCGGCCCTCCGTCAGCATCGTGGTTGGCAGGGAGGCCTCCAGCGAGACCCTGAGCCTGGAGGTCAACCTGCTGCGGCCGCAGGCCGGGGGGCCCGTCCCCGCTCTGGAGGACCCCGGGGGAGAGGAGAGCCGGGTTTCCAGCCGCCCCCGGGGGCCGGGTGACTCCGCGGGCCCCCAGCTGGCCAGGCCGGGCTCCCCTGCCCCCGCCCCTCCGGCCCCCTGCCCGCCTCCGGCCTTCCCCTCCTGGCAGAGGGGGGGGGACGCCCGCCAGAGCCCCGAGTGGCCAGCCAGCCCCCCCCGCCGGCCCCCACCCCCGCCCGCCGCCACCACGCCCCCCCTGCCGACCAGCCTGCACACGGACCTCCTGCGGGAGCCCGCCGCCGCGGGGCCCTCCGGCTTGGGCCGAGCCCTCTCCACCATCCGGTCGGGCCTGGTCGGCGGGGCCCAGCCGAGGGAGGCCTCCCCGCCGCCCAGCGTCTCGGGCTGGGGGCGGCCCTCGCCCCAGCTGTACGGCGGCGGCAGGGGGGGGGAGGAGGAGGAGGAGGAGGAGGGGGAGGAAGAGGACTGGGACGATGTGGAAGCGCTGGACGAAGGAGCCAGGAAGGTCTTGGACGCTGCCGTCTCCGACTCGGACCTGATGGACGTGCCCTGGGATGACGAGGAGTACTGGGAGACCTTCTACTACGTCTCCCTGGTGGCTGCACGCGAGATGCTGCGCAGGCGGAGGAGGGTGCGGGCCAGGGGGCAGAAGTGACCGGCCGCCGCCATCTTGTCCGGCCTCCTCAAGATGGCCGACTCTGGCGCCAGCCGGAGTGTGTAACTACGAGCTGAACTCTGCTAGGCCAAACCCAGTTAAGGCTTTTCTTTTGGGTGGGTGGGGGAGTGGGGGTGGGGGGGAGTGGGGTTGGGGGGGCGGCGGGTGGGGGTGGTGGCGCGATGGGAAGTAGGAGAGATCACATCAAGGTCGATTCAAATTATTTAATGTGTTATTTATCTATTAAAAAGAGGAAATTATTGCTAGATTTGACTCCACTTGCTCCTTTACTCCTCACGTTTCCTGTCACGTACGGTGCAGAAGGAGGCCATTCAGCCCATCGAGCCTGCACTGACAACAATTCCACACAAGCCCTGCTCCTCTAACCCCATGTTTACCCTGCTAATCCCGCCGACACTAAGGGACAATTTACCATGGCTAATCCATCTAACCTACACACCTTTGGACACTAAAGGGCAATTTTAGCATGGCCAATCCACCTAATCTACACATCTTTGGACACTAAGGGGCAATTTAGCATGGCCAATCCACCTAACCTACACATCTTTGGACACTAAGGGGACAATTTCGCACGGCCAATCCACCTAACCTACACATCTTTGGACACTAAGGGACAATTTAGCATGGCCAATCCACCTAACCTACACATCTTTGGACACTAAGGGACAATTTAGCACGGCCAATCCACCTAACCTACACATCTTTGGACACTAAGGGACAATTTCGCATGGCCAATCCACCTAACCTCTACATCTTTGGGCACTAAGGGGCAATTTAGCATGGCCAAACCACGTAAACTGCACATCTTTGGACACTAAGGGGAAATTTAGCATGGCCAAACCACGTAAACTGCACATCTTTGGACACTAAGGGACAATTTAACATGGCCAATCCACCTAACCTGCACATCTTTGGACACTAAGGGACAATTTCGCGTGGCCAATCCACCTAACCTGTACATCTTTGGACATTAAGGGGAAATTCCACATGGCCAATCCACCTAACCTGCACATCTTTGGACACTAAGGGACAATTTAACATGGCCAATCCATCTAACCTACACACCTTTGGACACTAAGGAGCAATTTAGCATGGCCAATCCACCTAACCTGCACATCTTTGGACACTAAGGGCAATTTCGCATGGCCAATCCATCTAACCTGCACATCTTTGGACACTAAGGGCAATTTCGCATGGCCAATCCATCTAACCTGCACATCTTTGGACACTAAGGGGCAATTTAGCATGGCCAATCCACCTAACCTGCACATCTTTGGACACTAAGGGGAAATTTAGCACGGCCAATCCACCTAGCCTGCACATCTTTGGACACTAAGGGACAATTTAGCACGGCCAATCCACCTAACCTGCACATCTTTGGACACTAAGGGACAATTCAGCACGGCCAATCCACCTAACCTGCACATCTTTGGACACTAAGGGACAATTTCGCATGGCCAATCCACCTAACCTGCACATCTTTGGACACTAAGGGACAATTTCGCGTGGCCAATCCACCTAACCCGTACATCTTTGAGCACTAAAGGGGAAATTTGGCTTTGTCAATCCACATTTCGGACTGTGGGAGGAAACCGCTGCACCCGGTGGAAACCCACGCGGACACGGGGGGGTGGGTGGGGGGTGGCGAGAACATGCAAACTCCACACAGACAGTGACACGAGACTGAAATTGAGCTCAAGTCCCTGGTGCTGTGAGGCAGCAATGCTAACCATTGTGCCACTACGGCTCCCACAGTACAACAGCAGAACGCGACCTTGACCGTTTGGGTTGGGCCCGGTCCTCCGTCTTGTGTTATGTGAGCGTACCTTTAAGGAAAGGTTTTTCTTCAAATCATGCAGTTTTCATCTTCAGCAATGTTAAGGAGGGGTTGGTGGGCAGGGTGGTGGTGGATCTAAGTTGTGGCAGTCAGGTGGTTGGGGTTTTTTTTTTCCCCCTTTGGCCTTTCAGTTTCATTTTGGGGAGTGTGTTTTCTGAGGTAGTTTAGCAGCAAGCTAAGAAGCAGCCTCTCTCTCTCTCTCTCTCTCTCTCCCTGTTCTGCTCTTTGGTTGGTTCCGTTAGCTGAAGGAGAGGCTTTCCCTGCCTTAGAGAAGCTGAGTTTCGGGAAACAGATTCATAAGAACATAAGAAATGGGAGCAGGAGTAGGCCATCTAGCCCTTCGAGCCTGCCCCGCCATTCAATAAGATCATGGCTGATCTGTCGTGGCTCAGTTCCACTTTCCCGCCCTCTCCCCATAACCCTTAATCCCCTCTCTTATCAAAAACCCATCAACCCGCTTCTTAAAAATATTTAGCGAGGCAGCCTCCACCACTTCAACGGGTAGAGAATTCCAGAGATTCACCACCCTTTGAGTGAAGAAGTTCCTCCTCAACTCCGTTCTAAACCGCCCCCCCTTTATCTTGAGGCTGTGCCCCCTAGTCCTACTGTCTTTTTTGAGCGGGAAGAGTCTGTCCACCTCTATCCTATCCATCCCATTCATCATCTTATACGTCTCAATGAGATCTCCCCTCATTCTTCTAAACTCTAACGAGTACAAGCCTAGTTTATTCAGCCTCTCCTCATAGCTCAATCCCCTCAACTCCGGTATCAGCCTAGTAAACCTCCTCTGCACTCCCTCCAGGGCCAAAATATCCTTGCGCAGGTGCGGCGCCCAAAACTGCACACAGTACTCCAGCTGCGGCCTCACCAATGCCCTATACAGCTGCAGCAAGACCTCCCTACTTTTATATTCGACTACAACCTCTTCCGAGTTCCTTCACAAGGGATTTTCAGCACTCGGCCCAGGAGGTGGGGTTCCTGTCACAAAGTGTGCATTGCCCTGCGCTGTATTTGGAGGGTTTTGTGTATTGGATGTTAGTGTTGGTGGGTACGCGTTAGAGATATTTCCTTAAGACTTGTACATGATCGGGAGTGTTGCGTTTCTTGCTGTAATTGCTAAAAGTTCTCGCGGATCGCCTTACTATACATGACAACAATATTCGTAATTAAACTTTTTGATGTAAAAAAAGTTTGAATGCGCAAACTCCACACGGAGTCGAACCCAGGTCCCCGGGGCTGCTGAAGCAGCAGTGCCAACCCCCCTGTGCTGCCGTGTGTCATCCCCGGCATCGTGATAAAGACTGATACCCCGGTTGGTTGTCGTCGTGTTTCCAGTGGGATCTTGCTGTGCACAAGTTCCACCATTCCCGCGTCACAACGGGGACAACCACATAAAACGTTGTCAACGGCTGCAAAAGCCTCTGAGGCATTTGGTGTATGTGTTGTATTACGTAAATGCTAGTTCTTTTGTGGAGAATCTAGAATTGGCGGGGTGGGGTGGGGTGGGGGGGCGGGGGTTGTGGGGGTGCGGTGGCGGGAATGTGGGGTCGCCATCTCGGCCAATTTGGACTCAAGGGGGTGGGAGCTTACAGCCTCGTTCGCACCCAAGGTCAAAAGACCTTTGCATGGTCCGCTCACCGCCCCCCGGCCTCCGCTGACAACCCCCCCCACCTCCCCACCCCACCCCGCTACAATTCCCCTGGTGGGCGGGATGGGGAGATTCCACCTATAGAGTCATGGAGATGGGCTTCAAGGAAACAGGCCCTTCGGCCCAACTCATCCATGCTTGACCACGTTTCCTAAACCGAACTGGTCCCATTTGCCTGCGTTGGGCCCGTTATCTCTCTATGAACCTGTCCAGATAGAAGCGTAGAAAATTACAGCTCAGGAGAAAGGCCTTTCGGCCCTCCTCGTCTGTGCCGAGCCATTTTTTCGCCTCGTCCCACTGACCTGCACCTGGACCATATCCCTCCACCACCCCTCTCATCCAGAACGGAGTTGAGGAGGAACTTCTTCACTCAAAGGGTGGTGAATCTCTGGAATTCTCTGCCCATTGAAGTGGTGGAGGCTACCTCACTGAATATTTTTAAGACGCGGGTTGATGGGTTTTTGATAAGAGAGGGGATTAAGGGTTATGGGGAGAGGGCGGGAATGTGGAACTGAGCCACGACACATCAGCCATGATCTTATTGAATGGCGGGGCAGGCTCGAAGGGCTAGATGGCCTACTCCTGCTCCTATTTCTTATGTTCTTATGTTTATGTTCTTATGAACCCATCCAAGTTTTTCTTAAATGTGAGCCCTCATTTACCACTTTATCCGGCAGCTCATTCCACACTCCCACCACTCTCTGTGTGAAGAAGCCCCCCCCCGCCCTAATATTCCCTTTAAACTTTTCCCCCTTCACCCTTAACCCATACCCTCTGGTTTTTTTTCTCCCCCTAGCCTCAGTGGAAAAAGCCTGCTTGCATTCACTCTATCTATTACCCATCAAAATCTTATACACCTCTATCAAATCTCCCCTCGTTCTTCTACGCTCCGGGGAATAAACTCCTAACCTATCCAAGGAGAGATGGCGGATCCTGTCGGATGGTTCCCTGAGCAGATTGTCAGTGTCATCTGGCAGAACGCCTCATCACCAGCACTGACAAACAAGCACCAAGATCTGGCTTGGCTGGGTGGTGAGAAGGGCACTCCCCGTCAGATCCTTTGTGCACGCTCGAGGTCTCAACAGCACCGCACGCTGCCCTGCGGGGCCGATGAGTCGGTCGCACACCTCCTTGTGGAATGTGCCTTTGCAAAGAAGGTCTGGAGTGAGATGCGGCGGCATTTGTCGGGGTTCGTCCCGAGCAGCTCGGTGGCGCAGGACTCTGTGCTCTACGGGCTGTTTCCGGGGACGCACACCGAGACAAATATCGACTGCTGCTGGAGGGTCACCAACTCGGTGAAGGACGCGCTTTGGTCCGCCCGAAACTTGCTGATCTTCCAGCTGAAAGAACTGTCCTCGACCGAGTGTTGCAGACTGGCACATTCCAAGGTCCAGGACTACGTGCTGAGGGACGCGATGAAGCTTGGAGCAGCCGCCGCAGAGGCTCGATGGGGAAAGGCCACGCTGTAAGGCCTTTCAACGGAGGCAGACCGAGGGCCCGGGAACCGCAGGACACCCTCGACCTGCGTAACTGTGTGCCAATCTGAGCAATAACGGCACACAGTAAAATCTGAGGCATGGATATAGTTTTAAGTTTTGAAATGTAACGACTAATTTGTGCGGGACTGCAAAAATGTTTGTACTCTGCACTGTTTGCAATCTACAGACGTGTAGGTTTGTATTGGTTTGATTGAGGTTTTTATGAATAAAGTACATTCTTGAAATAAAAAAAAGTGAGAACGTAAGAACTAGGAGCAGGAGTAGGCCTGTCTGACTCCTCGAGCCTGCTCCGCTGTTCAGTAAGAGCCTGGCTGATCTTTCTGTGGACTCAGCTCCACTTATCTGCCCGCCTCGCCTTAAAAACATTCAACGAGGCGGCTTCACTGGGCAGGGAATGCCACAGATTCACCGAGGCTCCCTCGACAGCACCTCCCAAACCCGTCACCTCTACCGTCCAGAAGGACAAGGGGCAGCAGACACATGGGGAACACCACCCCCTCCCAGCCCCACTCACCATCCCGACTTGTTTTATTTATTAGTGTCACAAGCAGGCTTGCTCACATTAAACGCCGCGATGAAGCTTCTTTTAAAGAAACCACACGCTGGCCCCTGCTCGGGGACGCTGATTGAGAACGCAGCACTGCCAGTGCACGCCTTTCGGACTGCGGGAGGAAACCGGAGCACCCGGAGGAAACCCACGCATACGCGGTGAGAACGTGCAGACAGTGACCCAAGCCGGGAGTTGAACCCGGGTCCCTGGTGCTGGGAGGCAGCACGGTGCTAACCACTGTGCCACCTGTGTCTGTGTGTGGAGTTTGCACATTCTCACCGTGTCTGTGTGGGTTTCCTCCGGGTGCTCCAGTTTCCTCCCACAGTCCAAAAGATGTGCGGGTTAGGTTGACTGACCATGCCAAGTTCTCCCTCAGTGTAATCCGAACAGACACCCGAGTGTGGCGACGAGGGGATTTTCACAGTAACTTCATTGCAGTGTTAATGTAAGCCTACTCTTAGAATCCCTACAGTGCAGAAAGAGGCCCTTCGGCCCATCGAGTCTGCACCGAACACAATCCCACCCAGGCCCTACCCCCATATCCCTACATATTATACCCACTAATCCCCTCTAACCTACACATCTCAGGACACTAAGGGGCAATTTTAGCCTGGCCAATCAACCTAACCCGCACATCTTTGGACTGTGGGAGGAAACTGGAGCCCCCGGAGGAAACCCACGCAGACACAGGGAGAATGTGCAAACTCCACACAGCATCCTTGTAAATCTCCTCTGCACCCTTTCAATGGCTTCCACATCCTTCCTGTAGTGAGGCGACCAGAACTGAGCACAGTACTCCAAGTGGGGTCTGACCAGGGTCTTATAAAGCTGCAGCATTATCTCCCGACTCCTAAACTCAATCCCTCAATTGATGAATCCCTCACCAGGACTCACTGCGTAGGGTTTCCTCCGGGTGCTCCAGTTTCCTCCTACAGTTTATTGGTAGGGGGATTGAATTTGTGAGCCGCAGCGTCATGTTGCAACTGTACAAAACTCTGGTGCGGCCGCACTTGGAGTACTGTGTGCAGTTCTGGTCCCCACATTATAGGAAGGATGTGGAGGCGTTGGAGAGGGTGCAGAGGAGGTTTACCTGGATGTTGCCTGGTATGGAGGGGAGGTCCTATGAGGAGAGACTGAGGGATTTGAGTTTGTTTTTGTTAGAAAGAAGGCGGCTACGAGGGGACCTTATTGAAACATATAAGATGATTAGAGGTTTAGATAGGGTGGACAGTGATAGCCTTTTTCCTCGGATGGAGAAAGCTAGCACGAGGGGACATAGCTTCAAATTAAGGGGTGGTAGTTATAGGACGGATGTGGGGTAGGTTCTTTACCCAGAGGGTGGTGAGGGATTGGAATGCCCTGCCTGCTGCAGTTGTAAATGCGCCTAGTTTGGGGGCGTTTAAGAGATCCGTGGATAGGTTTATGGATGGTAAGGGTTTGGTTTAGGTTAGAGGGTCATTGTTTTTTAACTGGTCGGCGCAACATCGTGGGCCGAAGGGCCTGTTCTGCGCTGTAGTGTTCTATGTTCTATACAGTCCAAAGATGTGGGGGTTAGGTGGATTGGCCGTGCTAAATTCATAGAATCCTTGCCGTGCAGAAGGAAGCCATTCGGCCCATCGAGTCTGCACCAACCACAATTTAGCATAGTCAACCCACCTAACCTGCACATCTTTTGGACTGCGGGAGGAAACCAGAGCAGACTCCACACAGACAGTGATCCGAGCTGGGAATCGAACCCAGGTCCCTGGAGCTGTGAAGCAGCAGTGCTGACCCACTGTGCCTCTGAGACTCATCGTAAGAAGTCCCACAACACCAGGTTAAAGTCCAACAGGTTTATTTGACAGTAAACCCACAAGCTTTCGGGGTTTGCCCCTTTCTGGTGTTGTGGGACTTCTTACTGTGTTTACCCCAGTCCAACGCCGGCACCTCCGCACCGTGACTCATCGTAGTCAGCCTGGCAACAGTAATGATATCACTGAAGCTGTGAGCTGCAGAAATCGTGGTTTAAAAACAAAACCTTTCTTAAGGTCATGCCCGGTCTGGCTTACCTGTGACCCCAGGCCGCCCACACAGCTGTGCGATCGCCCCCGACCTGGCCCAGTAATAAGTCCTCGGAGGTAGTAGCCCCTCCACCAGAATCTCTTTACCGACAAGTCTGACAACTATCAGTTAGCAACCTACACTAGGAGTCCCAGGGCAGCTGACAAAAATAAAATGTCTGTTCATTATTGTCATGGGGCGGCACGGTAGCACAGTGGGTCAGCACTGCTGCCTCACAGCTCCAGGGACCTGGGTTCGATTCCTGGCCTCGGGTCACTGTCTGTGTGGAGTCTGCTCTGGTCTCCTCCCACCGTCCAAAAGATGTGCAGGTTAGGTGGGTTGACCATGCTAAATTGTGGTTGGTGTGGATTCGATGGGCCGAATGGCTTCCTTCTGCACGGCGAGGATTCTATAAATTTAGCACAGCCAATCCACCTAGCCCGCACATCTTTGGACTGTAGCAGGAAGCCGGAGCACCCGGAGGAATTTAGCACGGCCAATCCACCTAACCCGCACATCTTTGGACTGTAGCAGGAAGCCGGAGCACCCGGAGGAATTTAGCACGGCCAATCCACCTAGCCCGCACATCTTTGGACTGTAGGAGGAAACCGAAGCACCCGGAGGAAACCCCACGCAGTGAGTCCTTGTGAGGGATTCATCAATCAAGGGATTGAGTTTAGGAGTCGGGAGGTAATGCTGCAGCTTTATAAGACCCTGGTCAGACCCCACTTGGAGTACTGTGCGCAGTTCTGGTCGCCTCACTACAGGAAGGATGTGGAAGCTATTCAGAGGGTGCAGAGGAGATTTACAAGGATGTTACCTGGATTGGGAGGCATGCCTTATGAGGATAGGTTGAGGGAGCTCGGTCTCTTCTCCCTGGAGAGACGAAGGTTGAGAGGTGACCTGATAGAGGTTTATAAGATGTTGAGAGGTATAGATAGGGTGGATTCTCAGAGGCTATTTCCCACGGCTGAAATGGTCGCTACGAGAGGACACAGGTTTAAGGTGCTGGGGAGCAGGTACAGAGGAGATGTCAGGGGTAAGTTTTTCACTCAGAGGGTGGTGAGTGAGTGGAATCGGCTGCCGTCGGTGGTGGTGGAGGCAAATTCGATAGGGTCTTTTAAGAGACTTCTGGATGAGTACATGGGATTTAATAGGATTGAGGGTTAAAGGTAAGCCTAGTAGGTAGGGATATGATCGGCGCAACTTGTGGGCCGAAGGGCCTGTTTGTGCTGTAGTTTTTCTATGTTTCTACAGATAGGTGACGTCCAGCAGAGGTCCTCAGTGCAGCACAGTCACTGCAAAATCCAGCGAGCAATTTTTGATTTGATTTGATTTATTATTGTCACATGTATAAGTATGCAGTGAAAAGTATTGTTTGTCGCGCGTGCTATGGGGCGGCACGGTAGCACAGTGGGTTAGCACTGCTGCCTCACAGCGCCAGGGTCCTGGGTTCGATTCCTGGCCTCGGGTCACTGTCTGTGTGGAGTTTGCACATTCTCCTCGTGTCTGCGTGGGTTTCCCTCCCACAGTCCAAAGATGTGCGGGTTAGGTTGATTGGCCGTGCTAAGAAATTGCCCCTTAGTGTCCAGGGTAGCAGAGGTGAGAGGGATTAGTGGGTATAATATGTAGGGATATGGGGGTAGGGCCTGGGTGGGATTCTGTTCACTGCAGACTCGATGGGCTGAAGGGCCTCTCCCTGTACTGCAGGGTTCTATGATTCTATGGTTAGCGCAGCTGCCTCACAGCGACGGGCACCCGGGTTCGATTCCCGGCTCGGGTCGCTGTCTGTGTGGAGTTTGCACATTCTCCCCGTGTCTGCGTGGGTTTCCTCCGGGTGCTCCGGTTTCCTCCCGCAGTCCAAAGACGTGCTGGTTAGGGTGCACTGACCGTGACCGTGTACCCAAACAGGTGCAGGAGCGCGTCGTGACTAGGGGACTTTCACAGAAGCTTTGTTCCAGCGCGAATGTCAGGCGACTGGTGACACTAATGAATAAACTTTACTTTTATTCTATCCTTCACTAAAGGTCGATTTAGCAACGGCCAATCCACACTAACCCAGCACGCCTATTTGGACTGCGGGAGGAAACCGGAGCACCCGGAGGAAACCCACGCAGACATGGGGAGAATGTGCGGACAGCGACCCAAACCGGGAATCGAACCCAGGTGGCTGGTTACCGTGAGGCAGCAGTGCTAACTCTGGTGCGGAGAGGTGAGGGGGTGGGGGGGGGGCTCTACGTGTGGGGGAGGTGGCGGTTGGCAGTCACGGTTGAGCAACAGCAACAGCAGAGACGCGATGTAGCAACTCAGGAAGAGTTACGATTGCAGTTTGTGTCGACAACGCTCCTGGACGTCAAGAGACGTGCCTACTTATTTCCTGACCCAACCTACGGTTTTTCCGCGCCGCCTGCACTTCCTAGTTTGGCTTCCTGGATCGGACCGAGCCCAAGAAGGATCCCGAGAGCGTCGTCAGCGGAGAACTGAGCAACAGTCACCCCCCCCACCCACCACCACCCACCACCCACCACCCCCACCTCCTCAACTCCCAACCCCCCCCCCATCGCCCCCAACTACCGGGGATCCCAGTGAGGATCGGTGAGTGCTTTGCCACGCAATTAAACAGTCCCGCCCGCCCACACCGCTCCCTCCTCTCCTTGCCAAGCCGTCAAGTCTCTGGATCCCCAGAGGACTGAAAGCCAATCTCCCTCGGGCACTGCTCCGCACTTTCCTGGGAGAACAGTCATCGGGAACATTGCGAAGAAATTGTCCCTTTCCTTCTGTCATTTTCTCTTGGCCAGACGGTGGGGGGCAGGTGGGGGGGTGGTGGGGCGGGGGACTGAAGGTTGAGGGAGCAAAACAGGCTTGGTTTTGACTGAGACTCAAGCACCGTCCAATGAAGCAGTGAGCCTTGGTTCTTCCCAGTGGCAGTTTAGCAAGGACAGAGGGCATCACAAGGACGGATGTGTTGGCCCTTTGGGAAAGGAGAGCCTTATCGGAATCATGGAAACCCCTGCAGTGCAGAAAGAGGCCATTCGGCCCATCGAGTCTGCACCGACCACCAATCCCACCCAGGCCCTACCCCCATATCCCTACATATTATGCCCACTAATCCCTCTTATTCCCTACACATCCCTGCACACTAAGGGGCAATTTCTTAGCATGGCCAATCAACCTAACCCGCACATCTTTGGACTCTGGGAGGAAACCCTCGCAGACACGAGGAGAATGTGCAAACTCCACACAGACAGTGACCCGAGGCCGGGAATCAAACCCAGGTCCCTGGAGCTGTGAAGCAGCAGTGCTAGCCCACTGTGCTAATGTGCCGCCCAGGGTAGTACAAGTGGTGAACTTACAAAAGTCACGAGTTTGATTTGATTTATTATTTTCACATGTATTGGGATACAGTGAAAAGTATTGTTTCTTGCGCGCTGTACAGACAAAGCATATACCGTTCGTAGAGTGCATGGGGAGAAGGAAAGGAGAGAGTGCAGAATGTAGTCTTACAGTCATAGCTCGGGTGGAGAGAAAGATCAACTTAGTGCGAGGTAGGTCCATTCAAATGTCTGACAGCAGCAGAATTGAAGGGGAGAGAGAGAGAGAGAGGCAGAGAGAAAGAGACAGAGAGAGACAGGTTACATTTAACCAATATGCCTGATGTTAACTAACTTGATTTGATCTGATCTTTTATTGTGACACGTATTGGGATACAGTGAGAAGTATTGTT
This sequence comes from Carcharhinus amblyrhynchos, assembly GCF_965287045.1. NCBI lineage: Eukaryota > Metazoa > Chordata > Chondrichthyes > Carcharhiniformes > Carcharhinidae > Carcharhinus > Carcharhinus amblyrhynchos. Next base: position 48,359 of record NW_027650419.1, read on the forward strand.
TCTTGCCTGCTATACAGACAAAGCATACTGTTCATAGAGAAGGAAAGAAGAGAGTGCAGAATGGAGTGTCACATTCGCAGCCAGGGAAAGATCAACTTCACCATTTATTTTGATCATGGCCGATCATCAGATTCAATCTCCTCCCTTCCCCCCATATCTCTCGATCCCTTTAGCCCCCAAAAGCCACATCTAATTTCTTCTTTAAATCTTACAACGTTTTGGCCTCAACTGCTTTCTGTGGGAGTGAACGCCACACATTCCCCACCCTCTGGGTGAAGAAATTTCTCCTCCCCTCAGTCCTAAAAGGTTTTACCCCTTATCCTCGAACCGTGACCTCCTAGTTCTGGAGGTAGGTCCATTCAAAAGTCTGATGGTAGCAGGAAAGAAGTTGTTCTTGAGTCGGTTGGTACGTGACCTCAGACTTTTCCCCGGGGTGCATGATTATGCTGGCTGCTTTTCCGAGGCGACGGAAAGTGTAGACGGAGTCCATGGATGGGAGGCTGGTTTGCCTGATGGACTGGGTTTCATCATGACGCCTTGTAGTTTCTTGCGGTCTTGGACAGAGAAGGAGGCAGACCAAGCTATGGTACATCCGGAAAGGATGCTTTCTATGGTGCATCTGTAAAAGTTAGTTACACCTCAGCTGGAATATTGTGTACAGTGCCACACCATAGGAAGGATGTGAATGCACTGGAGATGGTGAGAGAGGTGGGGGGAAGCAGGTTTACGAGAATGGTTCCAGGGATGAGAAACTTCAGTTACGAGGATAGGTTGGAGAGGTTGGGACTGTTCTCCTCGGAGAGAAGAAGGCTGAGAGGAGATTGGATAGAGATGTTCAAAATCATGAGGGAAGGGGTGCTTGAGCAGCACGGTGGCAGAGTGGTTAGCACTACTGCCTCACAGCGCCAGGGAACCGGGTTCAATTCCAGCTTCAGGTCATTGTCCCTCTGGAGTTTACACATTCTCCCCGTATCTGCGTGGGTTTCCTCCAAGTGCTCCGGTTTCCTCCCACAGTCCAAAGGCGTGTGGGTCAGGTGGATTGGCCGTGCTAAATTGCCCCTTAGTGTCCAAAGATGTGCAGGTTAGGTGGATTGGCCATGCTAAATTGTCCCTTAGTGTCCAAAGATGTGTAGGTTAGGTGGATTGGCCATGCTAAATTGCCCCTTAGTGTCAAGGGGACTAGCTAGGATAAATACATGGTGTTATGAGTGGGATTGTTGTCGTTGCAGACTCAATGGGCCAAATTATCTTCGTCTGCAGTGTAAGATTCTATGGGTGTCTAGACCGGGAGAAACTGTCCCGGCTCGGAAACGGATGGGGAACGAGAGGGCACGGATCGAAAGCGATTTGCGAAAGGGAGCGACTGTGATGCGAGGAAAGAATTTTCCCACACAGCGAGCAGCTGGGGTCTGGAATGCGCTTCTGGAAGTGTGTTGGAGGCAGGTTCAATTCGAGAGGGCGTTAGATGACTGATTGAATGGAAACAATATGCAAGGGCGGGGTTATGGGGAAAGGGCACTAAGTCACATTGCTCATCTGGAGAGCCAGTGCAAGACATGATGGGCCGAACAGCCTCCTTCTGACCCCTGGAATTTCTGGAAAGGAATCTCCAGGAATGCATCAAATCACAGTTAGATTTGCCATCTCCAGGATTTGATTTGACTTATTATTGTCACATATATTGGGATACGATGATAAGTATTGTTTCTTGAGCTCTATACAGACAAAGCATGCCGTTCATAGAGAAGGAAAGAGTGCAGAATGTATGTTACAGCCATAGCTAGGGCGTAGAGAAAGATCAGCTTACGATCACAGAATTCCTGCAGTGCAGAAGGAGGCCATTCGGCCCATCGCGTCTGCACCGATCACAATCCCACCCAGGTCCAGTCCGCCACAACTCCACATGTTCACCCTGCTAACCCCCCTCACACTGAGCAAGGGCCAATGCACCTAACCTGCACAGCCTTTGGACTGTGGGAGGAAACCGGTGCGCCCGGAGGAAACCCACGCAGGCACAGGGAGGAGGTGCAGACTCCACACAGACAGTGACCCGAGAAGGGAATTGAACCTGGGCCCCCAGCGCTGTGAGGCAGCAGTGCTAACCACTGTGCCGCCGTGCCGCCCCCTGGCTCGGAAGCAAGCCATGTGATGAAACCTCCAGAAAGACACCGAATCACAGTCGCCATCCCCACAACTTGATTTGACTTATTATTGTCACGCGTATTGGGATACAGTGAAAAGTATCGTTTCGTGTGCGCTATGCAAAGCATATCGTTCACAGAGTACATAGAAGGAAGGGTTTGATTTATTATTGCCACGCGTATTGGGATACAGTGAGAAGTATTGTAACCTTGCCCACTACGCGGACGAAGCATACCGTTCATAGAGTACACAGGGGAGAAGGAAAGGAGAGGGTGCAGAATGTAGTGTTCCAGTCATAGCTAGGGTGTGGGAAAAGATCAACTTAATGGGAGATAGGCCCACTCGGTTACGAGTGGTGTGCCTCAGGGCTCTGTTTTGGGGCCACTGCTGTTTGTAATCTTTATTAATGATCTGGATGAGGGTATAGTTGGGTGGATTAGTAAGTTTGCTGATGACACCAAAGTCGGAGGTGTGGTAGATTGTGAGGAAGGGTGTCGAAGTTTGCAGGGTGACTTGGACAGGTTGCAGAGCTGGGCCGCGAGGTGGCGGATGGAGTTTAATGCGGAGAAGTGTGAGGTAATCCATTTCGGTAGGAATAACAGATGTGTTGAGTATAGGGCTAACGGGAGGACTTTGAATAGAGTGGAGGAGCAGAGGGATCTAGGTGTATGTGTACATAGATCCCTGAAAGTTGGGAATCAAGTAGATAAGGTTGTTAAGAAGGCGTACGGTGTCTTGGCGTTTATTGGTAGGGGGATTGAATTTAGGAGTCGCAGCGTCATGTCGCAACTGTACACAACTCTGGTGCGGCCGCACTTGGAGTACTGTGTGCAGTTCTGGTCCCCACATTACAGGAAGGATGTGGAGGCTTTGGAGAGGGTGCAGAGGAGGTTTACCAGGATGTTGCCTGGTATGGAGGGGAGGTCCTATGAGGAGAGACTGAGGGATTTGGGGTTGTTTTCACTGGAAAGAAGGCGGCTAAGAGGGGATCTTATTGAAACATATAAGATGATTAGAGGTTTAGATAGGGTGGATAGTGATAGCCTTTTTCCTCGGATGGAGAAAGCTAGCACGAGGGGGCATGGCTTTAAATTAAGGGGTGGTAGTTATAGGACGGATGTCAGGGGTAGGTTCTTTACCCAGAGGGTGGTGAGGGATTGGAATGCCCTGCCTGCTGCAGTTGTAAATGCGCCTAGTTTGGGGGCGTTTAAGAGATTGGTGGATAGGTTTATGGACGAAAAGGGATTGGTTTAGATTAGTGGGTCAATGTTTTTTTTTAAAAATAAGACTGGTCGGCGCAACATTGTGGGCCGAAGGGCCTGTTCCGCGCTGTAATGTTCTATGTTCTATGTTCTATTCAAAAGTCTGATGGCAGCAGAATTTTAGGAGAGAGAGAGACAGAGAGAGAAGTTACATCTAACTGATATTTATTGACTTGATTTGATTTCATTTGTTATTGTCACATGTATTGGGATACGGTGAAAAGTTCCTTGAGCGCTATGCAGACAAAGCATACCATTCATAGAGAAGGAAAGGAGAGGGTGCAGAATGTAGTGTTACAGTCATAGCTAGGGTGTAGTGAAAGATCAGCTTAATGCGAGGTGGGTCCATTCAAAAGTCTGACGGCAGCAGGGAAGAAGCTGTTCTTGAGTCGGTTGGTGCGTGACCTCAGACTTTTGCATCTTTTTCCCGATGGAAGAAGGTGGAAGAGAGAATGTCCGGGGTGTGTGGGGTCCTTGATTATGCTGGCTGCTTTTCCCCGAGGCAGCGGGAAGTGTAGACAGAGTCAATGGATGGGAGGCTGGTTTGCCTGATGGACTGGGCTTCATTCACAACCTTTTATAGTTTCTTGCGGTCTTGGGCAGAGGTACCGAGAGATGGTATGGTAACCCATAGCTCGGGTGTAGAGAAAGATGGACTTAATAATGCGAGGTAGAATGGGTGGCAAAGGGTGAAGGCTTAAACATGATGAGTGAACAGGGGAAAGGAATAAATGGGAAGATATGGAGAGGGATTGAGGAAGTGAGAGACCTGGGAGCGCATGTCCGCAGGTCCTTGAAGGTGGACAAGACAGGAAAGAGAACATAGGGAATGCTTTCCTTTAGCAGGCGAGGCATTGAATACAAAAGCAAGCATTCAATGAGGGAACTGTAGAAAACATTGGTTAGGCCACAGCTGGGGTTTTGTGTACAATCTGATCATCACATGACCGAAAGGTCATAATTGTTTGACAGAGAGAGATCGACAGAGCAAGAGAGAGAGACAGAGACAGAGAGAGAGGGAGACAGAGCAAGAGAGAGAGAGAGACAGAGCAAGAGAGAGAGACAAAGACAGAGAGAGAGAGAGAGACAGAGCAAGAGAGAGAGAGAGACAGAGCAAGAGAGAGAGACAGAGACAGAGAGAGAGAGAGACAGACACAGAGCAAGAGAGAGAGACAGAGACAGAGAGAGAGAGAGACAGAGCAAGAGAGAGAGAGAGAGACAGACACAGAGCAAGAGAGAGAGAGAGAGACAGAGAGAGAGAGAGACAGAGCAAGAGAGAGAGACAGAGACAGAGAGAGAGAGAGACAGAGCAAGAGAGAGAGACAGACAGACACAGAGCAAGAGAGAGAGAGAGAGACAGAGAGAGAGAGAGACAGAGCAAGAGAGAGAGACAGAGACAGAGAGAGAGAGAGACAGACACAGAGCAAGAGAGAGAGAGAGAGACAGAGAGAGAGAGAGACAGAGCAAGAGAGAGAGAGAGACAGACACAGAGCAAGAGAGAGAGAGAGACAGACACAGAGCAAGAGAGAGAGACAGAGACAGAGAGAGAGACAGACACAGAGCAACAGAGAGAGACAGAGAGAGAGAGAGACAGACACAGAGCAAGAGAAAGAGACAGAGACAGAGAGAGAGAGAGACAGACACAGAGCAAGAGAGAGAGAGACAGACAGACACAGAGCAAGAGAGAGAGACAGAGAGAGAGAGAGAGAGAGACAGACACAGAGCAAGAGAGAGAGAGACAGAGAGACACAGAGCAAGAGAGACAGAGAGAGAGACAGACAGACACAGAGCAAGAGAGAGAGACAGAGAGAGAGAGAGACAGACAGACAGACACAGAGCAAGAGAGAGAGAGAGAGACAGAGAGAGAGGGAGACCCAGAGGAGACACAAAGAGAGAGAAAGAGAGAGATAGAGAGAGAGACAAAGAGAGAGAGACAGAGACAGAGAGAGAGGGAGACCCAGAGGAGACACAAAGAGAGAGAAAGAGAGAGATAGATAGAGAGAGAGACAAAGAGAGAGAGACAGAGACAGAGAGAGAGAGAAAGAGAGAGAGAGAGAGACACAGAGAGAGTGAGAGACAGGAAGAGAGAGAGAGACAGAGAAAGACATAGAGACAGGAAGAGAGACAGAGAAACAGAGACAGAGAGAGACAGACAGAGAGAGATGGGGGAGAGTGAGAACGCAGAGGAGATTTACAAGAATGGTGCCATGGCTGGAAATGTTGGAGCTGTGGGCAGAGATTGGAGAAGCTGTTTCTTTTTTCCTCAGAGCAGAGGAGGCTACGGGGGTGACCAGTATTGAGTCACCAATTGGATGGCACAGTGATTAATACTGCTGCCTCACAGCTCCAGGGACCCGGGTTTGATTCGCAACCTCGGGTCACTGTCTGTGTGGAGTCTGCACATTCTCCTCATGTCTGCGTGGGTTTCCTCTGGGTGCTCCGGTTTCCTCCCACAGTCTGAAGGACATGCTGGTTAGGGTGTCATTGGGCCGTGCTAAATTCTCCCTCAGCGTAACCCGAACAGGCGCCGGAGTGTGGCGACGAGGGGATTTTCACAGTAACTTCATTGCAGTGTTAATGTGAGCTGACTTGTGACACCAATAAATAAACTTTAAAACTAACTGTGGTGTACAAAACTGTGACTCTCTTAAACAGGATAGAGAGGAAAGACTTGTTTTTCCCTACCCGAGGGGTCAATTACCGGGGGCCACAGGTATAAGGTGATTAGACTGGCGCTGTGAGGCAGCGCTGCTGAGCACTGTGCCACCACGCTGCCCTAAATTGCCCCCTAGTCTCCAAAGATGTGCAGGTTAGGTGGATTGGCCATGCTAAATTGTCCCTTAGTGTCCAAAGCCCTGTAGGTTAGGTGGATTGGCCATGCTAAATTGTCCCTTAGTGTCCAAAGCCCTGTAGGTTAGGTGGATTGGCCGTGCTAAATTGTCCCTTAGTGTCCAAAGATGTACAGGTTGGGTGGATTGGCCATGCTAAATTGCCCCTTAGTGTCCAAAGATGTACAGGTTGGGTGGATTGGCCATGCTAAATTGCCCCTTAGTGTCCAAAGATGTGCAGGTTAGGGGGATTGGCCATGCTAAATTGTCCCTTAGTGTCCAAAGATGTGCAGGTTAGGTGGATTGGCCATGCTAAATTGTCCCTTAGTGTCCAAAGATGTGCAGGTTAGGTGGATTGGCCATGCTAAATTGCCCCTTGGTGTCCAAAGATGTGCAGGTTAGGTGGATTGGCCATGCTAAATTGCCCCTTGGTGTCCAAAGATGTGCAGGTTAGGTGGATTGGCCATGCTAAATTACCCCTTAGTATCCAAAGATGTGCAGGTTAGGTGGATTGGCCATGCTAAATTACCCCTTTGTGTCAGGGGGATTAACAGGGTAAATACATGGGTTAGGGGATAGTGCCTGGGGCGGTCTCATTGTGACCCGGTGACACATGACAGGAAGTCAGCTGTCACGGTTTGTGACTTCACCTCAGTCCAACCTCCCTACTCCCCCCTTTTAATCCCCACAGATCCCTTCAGATCCAGCAAGGAGATTCACGTCAGTTTGAGGCTAAGCAGGAGGGTGATGGTAAAGGGGTGACAGGGTCTTTGAGATGCTGTGACTCTCCCCTTGCTCGTGCATTTGGGGGTGTCCTTAAACTGGCCCCTGAGCGTCCTGATGTCTTCCTGTAAACGTTCTACCCAATCCTCCAACTTGAACGTAAGTACCAAGGTGCCCAGCACCCCCGTCCTTCACAATATTTCCCTGAACCATCTGTTTCCTTCTTCCAAACCGCCATCCCATCCATTCCTCTTCGTCATCCCTTTTCATTCTCCCTCATTCAGCACACACCAGTTTCTCAGTTGCCATTCTCTCTCCCCTCTCCCTCCATCTCCTCCTCCTCTGCCTCCACCCCCTCCATCAACCTGTGCCCAGCCAACTCTCTTTCCCCCAGTCTCTCCTCCCTCGGCCATCCTTCTCTCTCTCTCCATCCCCTCCCTCTCTCTTTACCCATCATCGGTATCCCCTCCCTCCGTCTCCCCTCCCTCCATCTCCCTTCCTTCCACCATCCTTCCCCGAATCTCTCCTCCCTCAGGCTCCCTTCCTTCTCTCGAGGGGGTTTTTCACAGTACCTTCATTGCGTTGTTAATGCAAGCCTACTTGTGACACTACTAAGTAAGTAAATTTTAATCTGTGGAAGAGGAGGAGGAGGAGGAGGAGGAAGAGCAGGAGGAAAAGAGGAGAAGGGAAGGATAGGATAAAGACTCAGGAATGGGGGGGGCAGGAGGAGGAGGAGGGGGTAGAGGAGTTACAACCCTTTTGAAAGAGGTAGCTCCGTAAACTCATCTTTCATTTCCTGTTCATCCATGGAAGGGGGCCCAGCATTCGTTGCCCTTCCCTAATTGCCCTTGAACCGAGTGGCTTGATTGGCCATTTCAGAGGGCGTGTTTTTAAAGAGTCAACCACATTGCTGTGTGGCTCTGGAGTCACATGTAGGCCAGACCGGGTAAGAACGGCAGATTTCCTTCCCTAAAGGAATGGGAAGGGGTTTGTGTCCATTGGGATTGTGTACAGTGGGAGTGAATGGGAAGGGGTTTGGGTCCATTGGGATTGTGTACAGTGGGAGTGAAGGGGAAGGGGTTTGGGTCCATTGGGATTGTGTACAGTGGGAGTGAATGGGAAGGGGTTTGGGTCCATTGGGATTGTGTACAGTGGGAGTGAACGGGAAGGGGTTTGGGTCCATTGGGATTGTGTACAGTGGGAGTGAACGGGAAGGGGTTTGGGTCCATTGGGATTGTGTACAGTGGGAGTGAATGGGAAGGGGTTTGGGTCCATTGGGATTGTGTACAGTGGGAGTGAAGGGGAAGGGGTTTGGGTCCATTGGGATTGTGTACAGTGGGAGTGAATGGAAAGGGGTTTGGGTCCATTGGGATTGTGTACAGTGGGAGTGAATGGGAAGGGGTTTGGGTCCATTGGGATTGTGTACAGTGGGAGTGAATGGGAAGGGGTTTGGGTCCATTGGGATTGTGTGCAGTGGGAGTGAATGGGAACCAGATGGGTTTTTCCGACAATGGTTTCACCGTCATCAGTAGATTCTTAATTCCAAATTTTTTTTATTGAATTCAAATTCCACCATCTGCCGTGGCGGGATTCGAACCCGGGTCCCCCAGAACATTAGCGGAGTTTCGGGATGAATGGTATGTTTATTCATTACAGTCACAAGAAGGCTTACACTAACACTGCAATGAAGTTACCGTGAAAATCCCCTAGTCACCGCACTCTGGTACACTGAGGGAGAATTTAGCATGGCCAGTGCACCCTAACCACCACATCTTTCAGACTGTGGGAGGAAACCGGAGCACCGGAGAAAAACCACATAGAAACAGGAGAGAACGCGCAAACTCCATATACACAGTGACCCAAACCAGGAATCAAACCTAGTCCAGTCATAATAGCCCTAGGCCATTGATTCCTCTATCTGATGGTGTGACTCTGTTTTAGATTAATTAGGTGTACACGGTCAAAGAAATGGCTACTGAGTACAATGATCAGTCTCCACTCAAAACGAGTGAACATGCTCCACCGGCAGAAGGTAAGCGATAAATCTAGACATGGCTGATTCAGGGATTGCGATGGGAAGGGGTTTGGGTCCATTGGGATTGTGTACAGTGGGAGTGAATGGGAAGGGGTTTGGGTCCATTGGGATTGTGTACAGTGGGAGTGAATGGGAAGGGGTTTGGGTCCATTGGGATTGTGTACAGTGGGAGTGAACGGGAAGGGGTTTGGGTCCATTGGGATTGTGTACAGTGGGAGTGAACGGGAAGGGGTTTGGGTCCATGGGTATTGTGTACAGTGGGAGTGAATGGGAAGGGGTTTGGGTCCATTGGGATTGTGTACGGTGGGAGTGAATGGGAAGGGATTTGGGTCCATTGGGATTGTGTACAGTGGGAGTGAAGGGGAAGGGGTTTGGGTCCATTGGGATTGTGTACAGTGGGAGTGAATGGGAAGGGGTTTGGGTCCATTGGGATTGTGTACAGTGGGAGTGAACGGGAAGGGGTTTGGGTCCATGGGTATTGTGTACAGTGGGAGTGAATGGGAAGGGGTTTGGGTCCATTGGGATTGTGTACGGTGGGAGTGAAGGGGAAGGGGTTTGGGTCCATTGGGATTGTGTACAGTGGGAGTGAATGGGAAGGGGTTTGGGTCCATTGGGATTGTGTACAGTGGGAGTGAATGGGAAGGGGTTTGGGTCGATTGGGATTGTGTACAGTGAGAGTGAATGGGAAGGGGTTTGGGTCCATTGGGATTGTGTACAGTGGGAGTGAATGGGAAGGGGTTTGGGTCCATTGGGATTGTGTACAGTGGGAGTGAACGGGAAGGGGTTTGGGTCCATTGGGATTGTGTACAGTGGGAGTGAATGGGAAGGGGTTTGGGTCCATTGGGATTGTGTACATTCGGAGTGAATGGGAAGGGATTTGGGTCCATTGAGATTGAGATGGAGTTGGTATGTGGTAGGGCTTGGAAGCAATTGTATTGAAGGACTCCAAGCCTCGCTCCAATTCCCCTTCACCCAGGAGTCATTCATGTTGTGTTGAATCATGTTGAACACCCCACAAGATTGTGGGCTGAGAACGTCAGGGGACCCAAAGTGAAGGGGCAGTATGAATAGACAAGGGGCTGCCCCTGGCGTGACTCAAGTCTCACCCGTCTGGAAGCCCCCTTACAGGTGGATCCTCGAGCCCAAGGGATCCAGACATGGGCAAGGGTGAGCGTGTCTCGAGATTCTACCCCAGAGAATCAAGCCCCCACCCAGGGTGGACAAGCCAATTGTGGCAGCATCGAGTTGCGCACTGTACAGTCGGAGGTTTCTGATGGGACATTGAAGAGAGGCTTTGTCTGCTCTCTCCGAGGCTTGTGACATCTGCCATATTGCAAAGTGGAAACAGTGGAGTTTCGACAACGGTCATCAGTAGATTCTTAATTCCAGATATGGCGGTAGCACAGTGGGTTAGTACTGCTGCTTCACAGCTCCAGGGACCTGGGTTCAATTCCCGGCCTCGGGTCACTGTCCGTGTGGAGTTTGCACATTCTCCTCGTGTCTGCGTGGGTTTCCTCCGGGTGCTCTGGTTTCCTCCCACAGTCCAAAGATGTGTGGGTTAGGTTGATTGGCCATGCTAAAAATTGCCCCTTAGTGTCCTGAGGTGTGTAGGTTAGAGGGATTAGCGGGTAAATGTGTAGGGATATGGTGATAGGGCCTGGGTGGGATTGTGGTCAGTGCAGACTCGATGGGCTGAAGGGTCTGTTTCTGCACTGTAGGGTTGTATGATTCTATGATTATAGTGTCATAGAGGTTTACAGCAAGGAAACTGGCCCTTCAGCCCAATTTGTCCATGCTGCCCTTTTTTTAACTGCTAAGCTAGTCCCAACTGATTTAATTTATTGTCACATGTATTGGGATACAGTGAAAAGTATTGTTTCTTGCGCGCGCGCTACAGACAAACCATACTGTTCATAGAGAAGGAAAGGAGAGAATGCAGAATGTAGTGTAACAGTCATAGCGAGGGTGTAGAGAAAGATCAACTTAATGCGAGGTAGGTCCATTCAAAACTTGAGTCGGTCGGTACGTGGCCTCAAACTTTTGTATCTTTTTCCTGATGGAAGAAGGTGGAAGAGAGAATGTCTGGGGTGTGTGGGATCCTTAATTATGCTGGCTGCTTTGCTGAGGCAGTGGGAAGTGTAGACAGAGTCAATGGATGGGAGGCTGGTTTGTGTGATGGATTGGGCTACATTCACGACCCTTTTGTAGTTCCTTGCGGTCTTGGGCAGAGCAGGAGCCCACACCGAGCTGTGATACATCTGTAAAGAATGCTTTCTGTGGTGCATCTGTAAAAGTTGGCAAGAGTCGTAGCGGACACGCCAAATTTCCTTAGTCTTCTGAGTAGAGGCGTGGGCTTTCTTAACAGCACGGTGGGGGGAGGTGGGGTGCGGAACCAGGACAAGTTGTTGGTGATCTGGACACCTAAAAACTTGAAGCTCTCGACCCTTTCTATTTCGTCCCCATTGATGTCGACAGGGGTACGGTCTCCTCTAGGCTTCCTGAAGTCGATGACAATCTTCTTTGTTTTGTTGACATTGAGGAAGAGATTATTGTTGCCGCACCAGTTCACCAGATTCTCTATCTCATTCCCGTAGTCTGTCTCGTCACTGTTTGAGATCCGACCCACTATGGTGGTGTCGTCAGCAAACCTGACAATCGAATTGGTGGGGAACTTGGCCACTCAGTCAGAGGTGTATAAGGAGCATAGTCAGGGGGCTGAGAACACAGCCTTGTGGGGCAACCAATGTTGAGGATGATTGTGGAAGAGTTGATGCCCATCCTTGCTGTTTGCGGTCTGTGGATTAGGGAATTCAGGATCCAGTTGCAGAGGGAGGAGCCCAGGCCCAGGACATGGAGTTTGGAGATGGGTTTCGTGGGACTAATGGTGTTGAAGGCTGAGCTGTAGTCAATAAACAGGAGTCTTTATTATCTAGGTATTCCAGAGTTGAGTGCAGGGCCAGGGAGATGATATCTGCTGTGGACCTGTTGCGGTGGTGAGCATTCTGCAGTGAACATAGAACACTACAGCACAAACAGGCCCTTCGGCCCACAAGTTGCGCCGATCATATCCCTGCCTACCAGGCCTATCTATAACTCTCAATCCCATTAAATCTCATGTACTCATCCAGGAGTCTTTTAAAAGACCCCAGCAAGTTTGCCTCTACCACCACCAATGGCAGCCGATTCCACTCACTCACCACCCTCTGAGTGGATCCAGGTAGTCCAGGAAGCTGGAACTGATTCATGCCAATGACTAGCCTGTGCATGAGTCGCAAAAACCCAGCTTGCAGGTACAGCAGGTGGTCAGGAAGGCGAATGGGATGCTGGCCTTCATAGCGAGGGGGATTGAATATAAAAGTAGGGAGGTCTTGCTGCGGCTGTATAGGGCATTGGTGAGGCTGCAGCTGGAGTACTGTGTGCAGTTTTGGGCGCCGTACTTACGCAAGGATATTTTGGCCTTGGAGGGAGTGCAGAGGAGGTTTACTAGGCTGATACCGGAGTTGAGGGGGTTGAGCTATGAGGAGAGGTTGAATAAACTAGGCTTGTACTCGTTAGAGTGTAGAAGAATGAGGGGAGATCTCATTGAGACGTATAAGATGATGAATGGGATGGATAGGATAGAGGTGGAGAGACTCTTCCCGCTCAGAAAGGACAGTAGGACTAGGGGGCACAGCCTCAAGATAAAGGGGGGGGGCAGTTTAGAACGGAGTTGAGGAAGAACTTCTTCACTCAAAGGGTGGTGAATCTCTGGAATTCTCTGCCCGTTGAAGTGGTGGAGGCTGCCTCGCTAAATATTTTTAAGACGCGGGTTGATGGGTTTTTGATAAGAGAGGGGATTAAGGGTTATGGGGAGAGGGCGGGAAAGTGGAACTGAGCCACGACAGATCAGCCATGATCTTATTGAATGGCGGGGCAGGCTCGAGGGGCCAGATGGCCTACTCCTGCTCCTATTTCTTATGTTCTTTTGAAGCACTTCAGAATGATGGATGTCAGAGCCACCGGCCGATAGTCATTGAGGCACACTGCCTGGTTTTACTTAGGTACCGGGATGACGGTTGTCTTCTTGGAGTAGATAGGGACCTCAGATCGTTGTAGAGAGAGGTTGAAGGTGACTGTGAATGTCCGCGCGTCAGCGATCCGCGCAGGGTCTGAGTGCACGTCTGGGTACCCCATCCGGGCCACGCGCTTTCCGTGGACTGACCTTCCGGGAAGCTGCTCTGATGTCTGCAATGGTAGCAACCCCTCCCACCCCCCCCACCCCCTGCCCCCCCCCAGATACAGGTTCATCCTGTGCTTCCAGGGTGGAGGGCACGCTCTCGCTGACCTCTGGCTCAAAACGGGCATAGAATGCATTCAGCTCATCAGGTGGGTGTGCGAGAGAGCCAGCGATTTAGAGTGCAGAAAGAATTTATTAGGATGCTACCCGGACTTGATGGTTTGAGTAATAAGGGGAGGCTGGGTAGACTGGGACTTTTTTACCTGGTGCATAGGACACTTAGAGACAATCTTACAGAGGTCTATAAAGTAATGAGGGGCACAGATCAGCTAGACAGTCAATATCTTTGCCCAAAATTGCCCACGTTTGGCCCATATCCCTCTGTACCCATCTTACCCATGTAACTATCTAAATGCTTTTAAAATGCAATATTGTGCCCGCCTCTACTGCTACCTCTAGAATCTTGTTCCAGACACTCACCGCCCTCTGTGTGAAAAAACTGCCGCTTTGGACACTTCTGTATCTCTTAACCTGTGCCCTCTAGTTTTAGACAAAGATAGAACATAGAACATTACAGCGCAGTACAGGCCCTTCGGCCCTCAATGTTGCGCCGACCAGTGGAACCAATCTAATGACCCTCTAACCTAAACTATTCCAATATTACCCATATGCCTATCCAACGACCATTCCAATGCCCTTAAAGTTGGCGAGTCCACAATTTAAAGCTATGTCTCCTCGTGTTAGCCATCACCATCTGAGGTAAAATGCTCTCACTGTCCACCCTATCTAACCCTCTGATCATCTTGTATGCCTCAATTAAGTCACCTTGTAACTTCTCTCTAACGAAAACAGCCTCAAGTCCCTCAGCCTTTCCTCATAAGACCTTCCCACCATACCAGGCAACATCCTGGTAAACCTCCTCTGCACCCTTTCCAATGCCTCCACATCTTTCTTATAATGTGGCGACCAGAACTGTACACAATACTCCAAGTGCGGCCGCACCAGAGTTTTGTACAGCTGCAACATGACCTCACGGCTCTGAAACTCAATCCCTCTACCAATAAAAGCTAACACACCGCACGCCTTCTTAACAACCCTATCAACCTGGGTGCCAACTTTCAGGGATCTATGCACATGGACACCGAGATCTCTCTGCTCATCCACACTACCAAGAGTCTTTCCATTAGCCCAATCCTGTAACTCCTTCAAATCCTGTTACTCCTTCATATTGACTATCGAGCTGATCTGGGCCCCTCATTATTTTACAGACCTCTATGAGATCACCCCTCAGCCTCCTGCACTCCAGAGAAAAAAGTCCCAGTCTATCCAGCCTCTCCTTATAACTCAATCCATCAAGTCCTGGTAGCATCCTGGTAAATCTGTCCACCTGTGACTCCACTTTCAAGGAGCTATGAACCTCTGCCCCGAGATCTCTTTGTTCTGTAACTCTCCCCAACACCCTACCGTTAACTGAGTAAGTCCTGCCCTGGTTCAATCTACCAAAATGCATCACCTGGCATCTGTCTAAATTGAACTCCATGGTTCAATGAATTCAGATTTCGCCATCTGTCGTGGCGGGGTTCAAACCCAAGTCCCAGAGCATGAGTTTCTGGATTACCAGTCTAGGGATAATAACACTCGGCCATTGCCTCCCCTGAAAATTCCAGTGCTCCTAATCTGGGCAACTCTCTCCTGTCTCTAGGATATGGTGACGCACCTCCCAGTTACAGCGAGAGCGCGGGCATTTTCGCCAGCAGCATGGACGATAGGACCATCCGCCGTCACTTCATTAGAAAGGTAAGCAGGAAGTTCTGGAAGGGGCCGCTGTTTGATGGGGGGACAGTGTAGAGGGAGCTTTACTCTGTATCTAACCCCGTGCTGTACCTGTCCTGGGAGTGTTTGATGGGGGGACAGTGTAGAGGGAGCTTTACTCTGTATCTAACCCCGTGCTGTACCTGTCCTGGGAGTGTTTGATGGGGGGACAGTGTAGAGGGAGCTATACTCTGTATCTAACCCCGTGCTGTACCTGTCCTGGGAGTGTTTGATGGGGGGACAGTGTAGAGGGAGCTTTACTCTGTATCTAACCCCGTGCTGTACCTGTCCTGGGAGTGTTTGATGGGGGACAGTGTAGAGAGAGCTTTACTCTGTATCTAACCCTGTGCTGTACCTGTCCTGGGAGTGTTTGATGGGGGACAGTGTAGAGGGAGCTTTACTCTGTATCTAACCCCGTGCTGTACCTGTCCTGGGAGTGTTTGATGGGGGGGACAGTGTAGAGGGAGCTTTACTCTGTATCTAACCCCGTGCTGTACCTGTCCTGGGAGTGTTTGTTGGGGGGGACAGTGTAGAGGGAGCTTTACTCTGTATCTAACCCCGTGCTGTACCTGTCCTGGGAGTGTTTGATGGGGGACAGTGTAGAGGGAGCTTTACTCTGTATCTAACCCCGTGCTGTACCTGTCCTGGGAGTGTTTGATGGGGGACAGTGTAGAGGGAGCTTTACTCTGTATCTAACCCCGTGCTGTACCTGTCCTGGGAGTGTTTGATGGGGGACAGTGTAGAGGGAGCTTTACTCTGTATCTAACCCCGTGCTGTACCTGTCCTGGGAGTGTTTGATGGGGGGACAGTGTAGAGGGAGCTTTACTCTGTATCTAACCCCGTGCTGTACCTGTCCTGGGAGTGTTTGATGGGGGGACAGTGTAGAGGGAGCCTTGCTCCGTATCTATCCCTGTGCAGTACCTGTTGGGTTGGGCTGTTCTGTGTGTTAATAACTGTGTTTCACTCCTCAGGTGTTTGCGATCCTGGGGATCCAGCTCTTGTTCACTTTTGGAATTGTGTGCATCTTTACCTACTCCACAGACATCAGGGTCTTCGTCATAAAGACCCCGGCTCTTTACTATTCCTCATTTGGCATCTTCTTCTTCGTGCTGTTGGCCCTGAACTGCTGTGGAGATGTTCGGAGGCGGTTCCCCTGGAACCTTATCTTCATGGTGAGCTCAGTCACTTGTGCAGCTGTTGCTCCTGACCGTGGGGATCGGACCCCTCCGACTCTTTTCCCCCCCTCACCTCTGCGAGATGCAGCCTCACCCACCCCCGACTCACTGCGGCTCTACAGCCCACGTCCTGACACCTGCCCCAATTCCTGTTCCCCCATCTTACCCTCCACGACCCCTCCCCCCCCCCCCCCCCCCCCGGCTTTGAACCCAGTCCCGTAATGTCGAAATTCTCACCCTTGCTTTCGTACCCGACCACGTTCCTTGTGCCCTTTCCCTGTCTCTGTAATCTCCTCCACCCCCGTGACCCTCCAAGGTCTCGGCCTTCCTCTGTCCCCCCCCCCCAAGCCAAGCACAGTGGTTAGCACTGCTGCCTCACAGCGCCGGGGACCCGGGTTCAATTCCCAGCCTCGGGTCGCTGCCTGCGCGGACTCTGTACGTTCTCTGCAGCGCCACCCCCACCCCCACCCCCACCACCACCGTGTCTGCGTGGGTTTCCTCTGGGTGCTCTGGTTTCCTCCCAAAGTCCAAAGATGTGCAGGTTAGGTGGATTGGCCATGCTAAATTGCCCCTTAGTGTCCAAAGATGTGCAGGTTAGGTGGATTGGCCATGCTAAATTGCCCCTTAGTGTCCAAAGATGTGCAGGTTAGGTGGATTGGCCATGCTAAATTGCCCCTTACTTTCCAAAGATGTGCAGGTTAGGTGGATTGGCCATGCTAAATTGCCCCTTAGTGTCCAAAGATGTGCGGGTTAGGTGGATTGGCCATGCTAAATTGCCCCTTAGTGTCCAAAGATGTGCAGGTTAGGTGGATTGGCCATGCTAAATTGCCCCTTAGTGTCCAAAGATGTGCAGGTTAGGTGGATTGGCTGTGCTAAATTGCCCCTTAGTGTCCAAAGATGTGCAGGTTAGGTGGATTGGCCATGCTAAATTGTCCCTTAGTGTCCAATAATGTGCAGGTTAGGTGGATTGGCCATGCTAAATTGTCCCTTAGTGTCCAAAGATGTGCAGGTTAGGGGGATTGGCCATGCTAAATTGTCCCTTAGTGTCCAATAATGTGCAGGTTAGGTGGATTGGCCATGCTAAATTGTCCCTTAGTGTCCAAAGATGTGCAGGTTAGGGGGATTGGCCATGCTAAATTGCCCCTTACTTTCCAAAGATGTGCAGGTTAGGTGGATTGGCCATGCTAAATTGTCCCTTAGTGTCCAAAGATGTGCAGGTTAGGTGGATTGGCCATGCTAAATTGTCCCTTAGTGTCCAATAATGTGCAGGTTAGGTGGATTGGCCATGCTAAATTGTCCCTTAGTGTCCAAAGATGTGCAGGTTTGGTGGATTGGCCATGCTAAATTGTCCCTTTGTGTCCAAAGATGTGCAGGTTTGGTGGATTGGCCATGCTAAATTGTCCCTTTGTGTCCAAAGATGCGCAGGTTAGGGGGATTGGCCATGCTAAATTGTCCCTTAGTGTCCAAAGATGTGCAGGTTTGGTGGATTGGCCATGCTAAATTGTCCCTTTGTGTCCAAAGATGCACAGGTTAGGGGGATTGGCCATGCTAAATTGCCTTTGCAAGATTTCCCCTACTTTTATACTCCATCTCCCCTTTGCAAAAAAACGGCCAAAGCTCCATTTGCCATTCCTAATCAGTGGCTGTACTGCAGGTTAACATTTCAATCATTCGTACAGCAAGACGCCCAGATCCCTCTGTACCTCAGCATTCTCGAATTTCATAGAATCACAGCATCTACAGCATGGACGCAGACCCTTTGGCCCACACTGGTCCATGCTGACCAAAATGTCCATCTAAGCGCCCGTCTGCCTGTATTTGGCCCATTTCCCTCTAAGCCTTTCCTATCCATGTAGTTGTCCAAATGCCTTTCAAACGTTGTTAATCACCCTACTTCAGCCACTTCCTCGGGCAGCTCATTCCACATTCCCCCCCCACCTCTGCGTAAAGTTGTTCCTCAGGTTCCCATTCGTCCTTCCCTCTCTTAACTTAAACCTACGCTTCTGATTCTCAAGCCACCCGCCCAACCCTGGGAACAAGACTGAGTGCAATCCATGCCTCTGATGATCTTCTTCTCAAATCACCCCTCAGTCTCCTACACTCCAAAGATTCCTAGCCTGTCCCATCTCTCCCTATAATTGAGTCCTGGCAACATCCTTCTAAACCTCTTCCGCGCCCTCTCCAGTTTTGTAACATCTTTCACAGAAATGTCGCAGAGTGGGAGGAGGCCATTCAGCCCTTCGAGCCTACTCCACCATTCATCACAATCATCCAACTCAATAGCCTAATCCTGCTTCCTTCCCACAACCTTTGATCCCGTTCACCCCCCGTGCTACATCCAGCCGCCTCTTGAATACATTCAGTGTTTTGGGGGGACGGAGGAAGGCCGAGACGGCAAATTGTGCAGAGGGTGTGGAGAGTCTGCAGAAGGATCTAGATAGGCTGGGCGAGTTTAGAAGAATGAGGGGAGATCTCATTGAGACGTATAAGATGATGAATGGGATGGATAGGATAGAGGTGGAGAGACTCTTCCCGCTCAGAAAGGACAGTCGGACTAGGGGGCACAGCCTCAAGATAAAGGGGGGGGGCGGTTTAGAACGGAATTGAGGAGTAACTTCTTCACTCAAAGGGTGGTGAATCTCTGGAATTCTCTGCCCGTTGAAGCTGTGGAGGCTACCTCGCTAAATATTTTTAAGACGTGGGTTGATGGGTTTTTGATAAGTGAGGGGATTAAGGGTTATGGAGAGGGCGGGAATGTGGAACTGAGACACGACAAATCAGCCATGATCTTATTGAATGGCGGGGCAGGCTCGAAGGGCTAGATGGCCTACTCCTGCTCCTATTTCTTATGTTCTTATGAGACCTTGGAGAGTCATGGGGCTGGGGGAGATTACAGAGACAGGGAAAGGGCACAAGGAATAGGGTTGGGCACGAAAGCAATGGTGAGAATTTTTCACTTGCTGTGGTAACGAATTCCACAGGCTCACCACTCTTTGGGTGAAGAAATGTCTCCTCACCTCTGTGCTAAATGGTCTAACCCGGATCCTCAGGCTGGGAGCCCTGGTCCTGGAGTCCACCCCACTATCAGGAACACCCTCCCTGCATCTACCCTGTCTAGTCCTGTAGCAAGGCAGCCAAAACTGAATACTCCAGGTGGGACCTCACCAACAGTCCTGCACAACTGCAACACAACTTCCCAACTTCCAAGATTTAGAGTTGGAGGGCTTGTGTCTGAAGGGGAGTGGGTCCAAAGGAATTTGGTGGGTGAACGGGCAAACGGGGATAGTACGCGGGCAGGGCGCACCTTGCCCCCATCGAGCCTTGTGACCATTAGCGGCCGCACAAAAACCCACCGCCAATCTGTGCCGGCGTCTCACTCTCCTCTCCTTCCCTCCCCCCACCGCAGGCCATACTGACACTCAGCCTCTCCTACATGGTCGGAGTCATCGCCTCCACCCACAAGACCTCCTCGGTCATGATCACGCTGGGAACCACCGTGGCCGTCTGCTTGGCGATCATCATCTTCGCCAGTCAGGTAAGAAGAAATATGGGGGTGGGGGAAGAGGAGGGGTTGAGAGTTTTGAGTCCCTAAGTGTTCAGATCACCGACGACTGTCTTGGTCCCTCCATGCTGACGTCATATTTCAGAAGGCCCGCCAGTGCCTCGACTTTCTCAGAAGGCGAAGGAAGTTTGGCAGGTCAGCTACGACTCTCACCAACTTCCACAGACGCACCATAGGAAGCACTCTTTCTGGTTGTATCACAACTCGGTACGGGCTCCCTGCTCCGCCCAAGACCGCAAAGGAACTACACAAGGTCGTGAACGAAGCCCAATCCATCACGCAAACCAGCCTCCCATCCACCGACTCTGTCTACACTTCCCGCTGCCTCGCAAAAGCAGCCAGCATCATCAAGGAACCCACGCGTCCCAAACATTCTCTCTTCCACCTTCTTCTGTTGGGAAACAGATACAAAACTCTTGAGGTCACTTACCGACTGAGTCAAGAACAGCTTCTTCCCTGCTACCATCAGACTTTTGAATAGACCTACCTTGGACGAGGTTGATATTTCTCTACACCCTGGCTACCACTGCAATACTACATTCTGCTCTCTCTCCTTTCCTTCTCCTCTATGTTAAGTTTGCTGCCTCATGGCGCCAGGGATCCAGAATCGATTCCCAGCTTGGGTCTGTGTGGAGTCTGCATGTTCTCCTCATGTCTGTGTGGTTTCCTCTGGGTGCTCCGGTTTCCTCCCACAGTCTGAAAGACGTGCTGGTTAGGTGGATTGGCCGTGCTAAATTCTCCCTCAGTGTAACCCGAACAGGCACCGGAGTGTGGCGACTAGGGGATTTTCACAGTGACTTCATTGCAGTGTTAATGTAAGCCAACTTTAGAGTTTATTTATTAGTGTCACAGAGGTAGAATTCAGCACAGCCAATGCACCCTAACCAGCACATCTTTCAGACTGTGGGAGGAAACTGGAGCACCCGGAGGAACCCCACACAGACACAGGGAGAACGTGCAGACTCCACACAGACAGTGACCCAAGCCGGGAATCGAACCCGGGTCCCTGGCGCTGTGAGGCAGCAGCGCTAACCCACTGTGCCACCGCGGTATCAGAAACAGTTGAGTAGAAATGCACAATTAACCACAAGTGGAGGATAACCATGCCTTCTACTGACAATGCGGAGTCTGCACATTGTCCCCGTGTCTTCATGGGTTTCCTCCAGTTACTCCAATTTCCTCCCACAGTCTGAAAGACGTGCTGGTTAGGTGTCATTGGCTGTGCTAAATTCTCCCTCAGTGTTACCCAAACAGGCACCAGATTGCGGCGACTGTGGGATTTCCACAGTAACTTCATTGCGGTGTTAATATAATCCTGCTTGTGACACTAATAAATAAACTTAAACTGCATCCCTTAGACCTATAAGCTTTATTTAATCAGGGTATTGAATCTTGTAACAACTTTTCTGAGTACAGCTACATTATCATCTCGCTTGTAATTTTTATATGAAGTTTTTTTTTTAGTAATCGATTACAAGAGGGCATTTTAATTTCAAGGTGAGAGGGGAGAGATGCAAAAGGGTCCAGAGGGGCAATTTTTTTCACACAGCGGGTGGTGAGTGCCTGGAACAAGCTGCCAGAAGTAGTAGTAGAGGCGGGTACAACTTTGGCTTTTAAAAAGCATGGGTACGATGGGTATAGACAGATATGGGCCAAATGTGGGCAATTGGGACTAGCTTAGTAGTTAAAAAAGAAAGGCAGCATGGACAAGTTGGGCCGAAGGGCCTGTTTCCATGCTGTAAACCTCGACGACTCTATGACAACACAGGCAAAGAAGGAGAGAGTGACAGCGCTATCCCTGAGCTATCCCTGTTCCCTTTCTTGAAAATAGGAACCACATCCGCAATCCTCCAGAAGGTGTACAGCTCTGGTCACCCTATTATAGAAAGGATACTATTAAACTAGAAAGAGTGCAGAGAAGGTTTACTAGGATTCTACCGGGACTTGATGGTGTGAAGTTATGAGGAGAGGCTGGATAGACTGGGACTTTTTTTCCCCTGGAGCGTCGGAGTCTGAGGGGTGATCTTATAGAGGGCTATAAAATAGTGAGGGGCACAGATCAGCTAGATAGTCAATATCTTTTCCCAAAGGTATGGGAGTCTAAAACTAGAGGGCATAGGTTTAATGTGAGAGAACATAAGAAATAGGAGCAGGAGTAGGCCATCTAGCCCTTCGAGCCTGCCCCGTCATTCAGTAAGATCATGGCTGATCTGTACTGGCTCAGTTCCACTTTCCCGCTTTCTCCCCATAACCCCTAATAGCCTTGCCTACCGAAAACCTATCTACCCGTGTCTTAAAAATATTTAGCGAGGCAGCCTCCACCACTTCAACGGGCAGAGAATTCCAGAGATTCACCACCCTTTGAGTGAAGAAGTTCCTCCTCAACTCCGTTCTAAACCGCACCCCCTTTATCTTGAGGCTGTGCCCCCTAGTCCTACTGTCCTTTCTGAGCGGGAAGAATCTCTCCACCTCTACCCTATCCATCCCCTTCATTATCTTATACGTCTCTATAAGATCCCCCCTCATCCTTCTAAACTCCAACGAGTACAGACCCCAGTCTATTCAGCCTCTCTTCATAGTCCAACCCCCTCAATTCCGGTATCAGCCTAGTGAACCTCCTCTGCACTCCCTCCAAGGCCAAAATATCCTTGCGCAAGTGCGGCGACCAAAACTACACACAGTACTCCAGCTGCGGCCTCACCAGTGCCCTGTGCAGTCGCAGCAAGACCTCCCTGCTTTTATATTCAATCCCCTTCGCTACGAAGGCCAGCATCCCATTCGCCTTATTGATCACCTGACGGATATAACAGGGTCCAGAGGGGCAATTTTTTCACACAGAGGGTGGTGAGTGTCTGGAGCGAGCTGCCAGAGGCAGGTACAATTTTGTCTTTTAGGTCATTTGGATGGTAACATGGGTAAAGATGGTTACAGAGGGATTTGCTCATCTTTCCTCTCATTGCACCCAATTGGAAATGAAACAATATGGCATTCCGAGGTACCCTTCCAGGTTTTGGGCTACGCTCGCGTTTGAAATCTCAGCGCCGGTCTTTCATAGTACGTGCGTGCGTGCGCGGCTGGCTGAGAACCTCCATCACTCTCGCTCTATTCTCTGTCCCACGACATCTCCGCAGACCCGGTTCGACTTCACCCTCTGCTACGGATGCCTCCTGGTCGCGTCCATCAGCCTCTTCATGTTTGGCTTCTTTTGCATCTTCTTCTATGACCGCATTCTGCAAATCGTCTACGGTTCACTGGGCGCGCTGCTCTTCTCTCTCGTGAGTACACCCCTTCGCTGTCGAGCCACGCAACTGGAGCGCGGGGAAATTTAGTAGTTCCGGTCTCGCAATCTCGAGGGGGGGGGGGGCGGGATGGGACGTGCAAAGTGATCAGCGATAGAGAAAGCAAGGGCGATGAAGGGGGCTCCCAGAGCAGCAAGCTCCTTGTCCGAAGAGCCAAAACAAGGGCTAGGTACAGAATAAATATCTCTCGACACTGTGCCCCATCAACAGGTACAGCACGGGGTTAGATACAGAGTAAAGCTCCCTCGACACTGTCCCCCCATCAAACACTCCCAGGACAGGTACAGCACGGGGTTAGATACAGAGTAAAGCTCCCTCTACACTGTCCCCCCATCAAACACTCCCAGGACAGGTACAGCACGGGGTTAGATACAGAGTAAAGCTCCCTCTACACTGTCCCCCCATCAAACACTCCCAGGACAGGTACAGCACGGGGTTAGATACAGAGTAAAGCTCCCTCTACACTGTCCCCATCAAACACTCCCAGGACAGGTACAGCACGGGGTTAGATACAGAGTAAAGCTCCCTCTACACTGTCCCCCCATCAAACACTCCCAGGACAGGTACAGCACGGGGTTAGATACAGAGTAAAGCTCCCTCTACACTGTCCCCCCCATCAAACACTCCCAGGACAGGTACAGCACGGGGTTAGATACAGAGTAAAGCTCCCTCTACACTGTCCCCCCATCAAACACTCCCAGGACAGGTACAGCACGGGGTTAGATACAGAGTAAAGCTCCCTCTACACTGTCCCCCCATCAAACACTCCCAGGACAGGTACAGCACGGGGTTAGATACAGAGTAAAGCTCCCTCTACACTGTCCCCCCCATCAAACACTCCCAGGACAGGTACAGCACGGGATTAGATACAGAGTAAAGCTCCCTCTACACTGTCCCCCCATCAAACACTCCCAGGACAGGTACAGCACGGGGTTAGATACAGAGTAAAGCTCCCTCTACACTGTCCCCCATCAAACACTCCCAGGACAGGTACAGCACGGGGTTAGATACAGAGTAAAGCTCCCTCTACACTGTCCCCCATCAAACACTCCCAGGACAGGTACAGCAACGGGGTTAGATACAGAGTAAAGCTCAGCTGGTCAGCCACAGACTTTGCCCAGCACGGGATGTCTCTCCTGACTCTTGCTTCCCCCCCCGCCGCCCTCCCACCTCTCTCTTGTTTTCCCCCCTCGCAGTTCCTGGCCGCCGACATCCAGCTGATCTTGGACAAGCATCGCTACAGCCTGAGCCCCGAGGAGTACGTCTTCAGCGCCTTGATACTGTACCTGGACATCATCAACATCTTCCTGTACCTGCTGATGATCATTGGAGGGGACCGCTAGGAGATCCCCTGCCTGAGAGTTGGGGGGGGGGGGGGAGAAGGAGATGGTGGCAGTGAGGGTAAGGTGCGACCTTAGCTGATGGATCAAGGAGATACGATTGGGGGGGGGTGGTTGGGGGAGAAGGAAGCCTGGCAGAACGGACTGACTGACTCTGCCCATGGGGCACAAATGGGGTGCAATGAGGGGGGGGGGGGGGGGGAGGGTGCGGCATTGACCACGGAAGTCCAATTGACCAGCGAGCCACAGCACAGCCACGACCAGAGAGATGTACGAGGCCTCAGCGGTCGGGCATGCTGCGCTGGTACCTCCCATCCCGCAGAGTATCTCTGCGCCACAACGGAGAGTTCTCGGCCCACGCCGTTTCCCCACCGACCCCCCTCAGATCCTGTTCCCACGCAGCCGTGCCCCCACCCCCTGCATTTCCGATGAATCTGTCCCCCCCCACCCCCCGTTCCCCCTGGATAATCCCGCCCCACCACAGTTCCCGCTGCCGGGTGTTCCCTCGATGCCCATTCTCGCCCAGCGGAGCGACCCGCTGTTATCGTTTATTAATAAAGTATTTTGACAATCTAAAGCAGCCGGGATTCGTATTTGTTATCCGCCGCAGAGGGAAAGGGGGAGGTTACTGCTCCCCAACCCATTGGACGGTGCTCACTCTCCCCTCACACCCCATTGGACGGTGCTCACTCTCCCCTCACACCCCATTGGACAGTCCACACTCTCTCCTCATACCCCATTGGATGGTGCTCACTCTCCCCTCACACCCCATTGGACAGTCCACACTCTCTCCTCACACCCCATTGGACGCTGCTCATACTCCCCTCACAGCCCATTGGACGATGCTCACTCTCCCCTCACACCCCATTGGACAGTGCTCACTCTCTCCTCACACCCCATTGGACGGTGCTCACTCTCCCCTCACACCCCATTGGACAGTCCACACTCTCCCCTCACACCCCATTGGACGGTGCTCACTCTCCCCTCACACCCCATTGGACAGTCCACACTCTCTCCTCACACCCCATTGGACGGTGCTCATACTCCCCTCACAGCCCATTGGACGGTGCTCACTCTCCCCTCACACCCCATTGGACAGTGCTCACTCTCTCCTCACACCCCATTGGACGGTGCTCACTCTCCCCTCACACCCCATTGGATGGTGCTCACACTCGCCCCTCACACCCCATTGGATGGTGCTCACACTCGCCCCTCACACCCCATTGGACGGTGCTCACTCTCTCCTCAAACCCCATTGGACTGCGCTCACACTCCCCTCACACCCCATTGGACAGTCCACACTCTCCCCTCACACCCCATTGGACGGTGCTCACTCTCCCCTCACACCCCATTGGACAGTGCTCACTCTCTCCTCACAACCCATTGGATGGTGCTCACACTCTCCTCACACCCCATTGGACAGTGCACACTCTCCTCTCACACCCCATTGGACAGTGCACACTCTCCTCTCACACCCCATTGGACGGTGCTCACACACTCTCCTCACCCCATTGGACGGTGCTCACTCTCCCCTCACACCCCATTGGACGGTGCTCACACTCTCCCCTCACACCCCATTGGACGGTGCTCACACTCTCTCCTCACACCCCATTGGACGGTGCTCACACTCTCCCCTCACACCCCATTGGACGGCCCTCACTCCTTGCACCCTGATTGGTCACCGTTCGCACTCTCTCAGGAGGACGCAAAGGCATTTTTTTTTATTTTTACAAAGAACCGTCAAGACTTGTGGGATAAAACTGCGTGGAACGTAATCTTGCCGAAGGAATCGGTAGTGTTTAAAAAATAAAACACGGCACGTCAGACGCAACGACGTGAACTTCAAACAACCTGTACCAATCCGGAGTTAACACGGCCTCGTGGGTCCCCCCTTCGTCTTCAGTCCTACGCTCGTCCCGTCGCCCGTGATTCAGAAACCTCCCCCCACTCCACCCCACCCCACCCCACCCAACCCAAACCACCTTCCCACAACCACGAGCAATGCCACAGGAGGGGAGGGAGCTGGTCCGACATGGTGGCAGCGGGCCAGCTGGTCCTCTTATTTTCAATCTCCACACCACCCATTCCCCCACCCCCACCCATCCCCACACCGTGTTCTATATCTGGTAAAAGAAAAAAAATTCCGAGGAATAGACAACAAAAAAAAAAGACAACCGGGAGGGCACCCCAGAGTCACCATCCCCACCTCCTCAAACTCGTAGGGGGGAGGCACAAAGAGGGGGGGGAGAGAGAGAGAGAGAGAGAGCGACACGCTGCTCAGGAGTGTAGACTTGCGATTCAGGTGGTCTTTAACTGCTCCCCCCACCCCTCCGCCGCCCAACAAAGCTCTTTGAGATGGCCGTGAGGCAGCAAATTCCTACAAAGGAGTCAGTCACGTGGGCCCAGAGCCACGTAGTAGGCCCCGAGGAGACTGGAGATAACCCTCCCACCACCCTGACCCTCACCCCACTTCTCTCTCACACACTCACGCAACTCCACAAACATACACGCTCTCTTTCTCTCACACACACACACACTCGCAAACATGTATGTGCATGCACACACATACATACACACATGTGCATGCACACACATGTGCATGCACACACATGTGCATGCACACACATGTGCATGCACACACATGTGCATGCACACACATGTGCATGCACACACATACGCATGCACACACATACGCATGCACACACATGTGCATGCACACACATACGCATGCACACACATACGCATGCACACACATGTGCATGCACACACATGTGCATGCACACACATGTGCATGCACACACATACGCATGCACACACATACACACATGTGCATGCACACACATACGCATGCACACACACACACACATGTGCATGCACACGCACATACACACGTGCATGCACACACATGTGCATGCACACACATACACACACGTGCATGCACACACGTGCTCACTCTTGCACGCACACACACGTGCTCACACGCGCACACACACATACGTGCTCACACTCACACACACGCGTGCTCACACTCACACACACACGCATGCTCACATTCTTGCACGCGCGCACACACATGCTCACACTCTCGCATGCGCACACACACATACCCTTGCACTCGCGCGCTCACACACGCACGTGCTCACACTCTCGCACTCACACACACACACACGTGCTCACACTCCCGCACGTGCACACACACGCACCCAAATATCTTCTGCCAGTGCCAGCCCTGGGATTGCAAAGCATCCAGCTGAATCTAGAGTGAGCAAGAAGCTCATCCCAAAATGGCAGCGCCAGGAGACAACTAGAGGAGCAAAGTGTTGAGTCGCTTTTTGGAACGCCCTGGGGTAGATCAGGGCCCCACACCCCTCCTCCCTTTCGCCCACCCAGTCTTTTCTCAATTAGGTTCAGGCCCTCCAAAAAAAAATGCCCTCCACGGCCCCACCTCCCTCTCTCCCTCTCTCAGAAACTCTAAGGTTGTCTTTGGCTGATCTTTTGATCACCGGTCTTCCCATCCATTTGTGTCTGCCCCGGTGCTGTCTTATCTTGTCCGATGAGGCACTTGCGAAGCCGCCCGGGAGTACCTGTACTGTTCCAGGGCGCCACCTGAACGCAGGCTGTTGTTGTAGCGGCGGCAGTGGGACCCAAGGCCTCAGGCTCACCACAGGGAGGCGAAGTCGAACTGGACCTTGAGCAGGTACTTCATGTGGACCTGCGCGGGGTCGTAAACGACGTACTCGTTGTAGTTCAGCGTGTAGCCGTTGGGATTGTCCACCCCGGTCTCCGCACCGGGGCCCATGGGGACGATCGCACCGTTACTGCAGGAGGGGGAGGGGAGTGGGGGGGGCGGGGGTGAGTGAGAGTGGGGAGGCACCCAGGAGAGACAGGCAGAGGGAGAGGGAGAGACAGGCAGAGGGAGAGGGAGAGACAGGCAGAGGGAGAGGGAGAGACAGGCAGAGGGAGAGGGAGAGACAGGCAGAGGGAGAGGGAGAGACAGGCAGAGGGAGAGGGAGAGACAGGCAGAGGGAGAGGGAGAGACAGGCAGAGGGAGAGGGAGAGGCAGGCAGAGGGAGAGGGAGAGGCAGGCAGAGGCAGAGGGAGAGGCAGGCAGAGGCAGAGGGAGAGGCAGGCAGAGGGAGAGGCAGGCAGAGGGAGAGGCAGGCAGAGGGAGAGGCAGGCAGAGGGAGAGGCAGGCAGAGGGAGAGGCAGGCAGAGGGAGAGGCAGGCAGAGGGAGAGGCAGGCAGAGGGAGAGGCAGGCAGAGGGAGAGGCAGGCAGAGGGAGAGGCAGGCAGAGGGAGAGGCAGGCAGAGGGAGAGGCAGGCAGAGGGAGAGGCAGGCAGAGGGAGAGGCAGGCAGAGGGAGAGGCAGGCAGAGGG
This sequence comes from Carcharhinus amblyrhynchos, assembly GCF_965287045.1. Lineage (NCBI taxonomy): Eukaryota > Metazoa > Chordata > Chondrichthyes > Carcharhiniformes > Carcharhinidae > Carcharhinus > Carcharhinus amblyrhynchos. The sequence continues at coordinate 77,130 of NW_027650419.1, forward strand.
AGAGGCAGGCAGAGGGAGAGGCAGGCAGAGGGAGAGGCAGGCAGAGGGAGAGGCAGGCAGAGGGAGAGGCAGGCAGAGGGAGAGGCAGGCAGAGGGAGAGGCAGGCAGAGGGAGAGGCAGGCAGAGGGAGAGGCAGGCAGAGGGAGAGGCAGGCAGAGGGAGAGGCAGGCAGAGGGAGAGGCAGGCAGAGGGAGAGGCAGGCAGAGGGAGAGGCAGGCAGAGGGAGAGGCAGGCAGAGGGAGAGGCAGGCAGAGGGAGAGGCAGGCAGAGGGAGAGACAGGCAGAGGGAGAGACAGGCAGAGGGAGAGACAGGCAGAGGGAGAGACAGGCAGAGGGAGAGACAGGCAGAGGGAGAGACAGGCAGAGGGAGAGACAGGCAGAGGGAGAGACAGGCAGAGGGAGAGACAGGCAGAGGGAGAGACAGGCAGAGGGAGAGACAGGCAGAGGGAGAGACAGGCAGAGGGAGAGACAGGCAGAGGGAGAGACAGGCAGAGGGAGAGACAGGCAGAGGGAGAGACAGGCAGAGGGAGAGACAGGCAGAGGGAGAGACAGGCAGAGGGAGAGACAGGCAGAGGGAGAGACAGGCAGAGGGAGAGACAGGCAGAGGGAGAGACAGGCAGAGGGAGAGACAGGCAGAGGGAGAGACAGGCAGAGGGAGAGACAGGCAGAGGGAGAGACAGGCAGAGGGAGAGACAGGCAGAGGGAGAGACAGGCAGAGGGAGAGACAGGCAGAGGGAGAGACAGGCAGAGGGAGAGAGAGAGAGACAGGCAGAGAGAAAGACAGAGGCAGAGAGGGAGGGAGTTGGCAAGACAGAGAGTAAGAGATGGAGAGAGAGTAAGTCAGAGAGAGAGAGAAAAAAACAGCAAGAGAGTAACAGAGAGAGTTGACAAGAGAGTAACAGAGAGAGATGACAAGAGAGAGAGAGAGAGAGACAGAGAGATGGATGGCAAAAGAGAAAGAGAGAGAGAGATGGTGAGAGAATAAGAGAGAGAGAGAAACAGCAAGAGAGTAAGAGAAAGAGAGATGACAAGAGAGAGATGATGAGAGAAAGAGAGAGAGAGATGCCAAAAGAGTGAGAGAGAGAGAGAAACAGTAAGAGAGAGAGATGACGAGAGAGATGGTATGAGAGAGATGACAAGAAAGTAAGAGAGACAGAGAGAGAGAAATGGCATCAGAGAGACAGAAACACAGAGCGAGCACAACAACAAGACAGACAGAGAGATGACGAGAGAGAAATGGCGAGAAAAAGGGCAAGGGGGGGGTGGCAGGGGAGAAACAGAGGGCAAGGGAAAGAGAGAGAGAGACAAACAGCAAGGAAACACATTAAAAACATCATCAGTGACACAGTAACAGAGAACTCCAAACTTTATAACCCAACAGGAAACACAGCAGCGGCAAACCTGTACGAGTCTCCAGAAACCTATCTACCCGTGACTTAAATATATTTAGCGAGGCAGCCTCCACCACTTCAACGGGCAGAGAATTCCAGAGATTCACCACCCTTTGAGTGAAGAAGTTCCTCCTCAACTCCGATCTAAACTGCTCCCCCCCTTATCTTGAGGCTGTGCCCTCTAGTCCTGCTGTCCTTTCTAAGCGGGAAGAATCTCTCTACCTCTACCCTATCCATCCCCTTCATTATCTTATACGTCTCTATAAGCTCCCCCCTCATCCTCCTAAACTCCAACGAGTACAGACCCAGTCTACTCAATCTCTCCTTGTAGGCTAACCCCCTCATCTCCGGTATCAGCCTAGTGAACCTCCTCTGCACTCCCTCCAAGGCCAATATATCCTTGCGCAAGTGCGGCGACCAAAACTGCACACAGTACTCCAGCTGCGGCCTCGCCAGTGCCCTGTACAGTTGCAGCAAGACCTCCCTGCTTTTATATTCTATCCCCCTCGCTATAAAGGCCAGCATCCCATTCGCCTTCTTGCTCAACTGCTGCACCTGCAGACTGGGTTTTTGAAGCCGCTCCGAGCATTTTGTCGGCGCCGCGATGTCTGTAACCGGTGTCCTCTAACTGTTACTGCAGCAGTATAAATGGTTATCAACTGTATTTTTAATGTGGCCTAATGCAGTGTCCTCGGAGTGCTATGATCCGTCAGGAATTGCTGGGTGGAGCGTAATTGATAGGTCAGGTGCTATCTGGGGATGACTTTTTTTCTTCACAGAGAAGTACAGGTTTTTAGCTTTGTTTTAGTTAGGAGTGGGAGAAAGCAGTGTGTTTCTGTTTTACTCTCTTTCTCTGTTCCAGTGGTGTGCTGGAAGTTCCAAGGCCAGGAAGCCTCAGAAGTGTGATCCAACATTCAGAGGCTCATCGATTCACAGCAGGAGTTACAAAGCTGCAAAATCCAGCATCACATGAGCACACTTGCTTTCTGTGCCAAGTCTAGAAAGGGGTGTACGTTTGTGAGTGTTGTTTGACTTGGAACAACAGAGATAGCTAGCTGTTAAGATTCATGCTACATCATGGTTGATTCTCATAACTGGTCAAATTTATGCTTATTACATTTTAATGGTGTTCTGAAAAGAAACTTTGTTCGGTAAAAGCTTCCCAGTGAGTCACTTGAACTGTACCTGGAACAAAAGACCCGATATACTCACCCGTGCCGAATTTATTGAATCCTTACAGTGCAGAAGGGGCCACTCGGCCCATCAAGTTTGCATTGACCACAATATCCCACTCAGGCCCTACTCCCGTAACCTCACACATTAAACTGCAAATCCCCCTGAAGCTAAGGGACAATTTAGCATGGCCAATCCACCTAATCTGCACATCTTTGAACCATAGGAAATTACAGCTCAGAAACAGGCGTTTTGGCCCTTCTTGTCTGTGCCAAACCATTTTTTGCCTAGTCCCACTGACCTGCACTTGAACCATATCCGTCCACACCCCTCTCATCCATGAACCCATCCAAGTTTTTCTTAAAAGTGACCCCGCATTTACCACTTTATCCGGCAGCTCATTCCACACTCCCACCACTCTCTGTGTGAAGAAGCCCCCCCACTAATATTCCCTTTAAACTTTTCTCCTTTCACCCTTAACCCATGCCCTCTGGTTTTTTTTTCTCCCCTAGCCTCAGTGGAAAAAGCCTGCTTGCATTCACTTTATCCATACCCATCAAAATCTTATACACCTCTATCAAATCTCCCCTCATTCTTCTACACTCCGGGGAATAAAGTCCTAACCTGTTCAATCTCTCTCTGTAACTCAGCTTCTCAAGTCCCAGCAACATCCGTGTGAACCTTCTCTGCAATCTTTCAACCTTATTAAAATCCTTCCTGTAATTAGGTGACCAAAACTGTACACAATACTCTAAATTCGGCCTCACCAATGCCTTATATAACCTTACCATAACATTCCAACTTTTATACTCAATATTCCGATTTATAATGTACCAAAAGCACTCTTTACGACCCTATCCATCTGTGACGTCACTTTTAGGGAATTCTGTACCTGTATTCCCAGATCCCTCTGTTCAACTGCACTCTTCAGAGTCCTACCATTTAGTCTGTATGTTCTACTTTGGTTTGTCCTTCCAAAGTGCAATACCTCACAGTTGTCTGTGTTAAATTCCACTAAGGGACAATTTAGCACGGCCAATCCACCTAACCTGCACATCTTTGAACACCAAGGGACAATTTAGCATGGCCAATCTACCTAACCTGCACATCTTTGGACACTAAGGGACAATTTAGCATGGCCAATCCACCTAACCTGCACATCTTTGGACACTAAGGGACAATTTAGCATGGCCAATCCACCTAACCTGCACATCTTTGGACACTAAGGGACAATTTAGCACGGCCAATCCACCTAACCTGCACATATTTTGGACTGTGGGAGGAAACCCACACAGACACAGGGAGAACGTGCAAACTCCACACAGAGAGTGACCAAAGCCTGGGACTGAACCCTGGTCCCTGGTGTCCAGAGGCAGCAGCGCTAACCACTTTGCCACCTTGCAGTCAAACATAAAAACCTTTGGTTCCCGGCTAGCTTCATACAACACCTTGGCATTTCTGGCCTGGGTCTTAACAGAGGTGTTTTAGACGCACTGGCTGAGAAATATCCCCCACCGGGAACAGCCCCGGGACAGTTTGCACCCACTTCGACAGGACAGGCTGAGGGTTTACTGACTCGCCGTAGGGTGAGGCAAGCTCAGTGTTTGTTTTTTTAATCAGTGTCACAGGTAGGCTTACAATAACACTGCAATGAAGTTACTGTGAAAATCCCCCTCGTCACTACACTCCGGCGCCCGTGGACAGTTCTCCCCACAGAGAATCCAAGTCTTAGTTGCTATTCAAAGCTCCAGTGCTTAGCCCTGCTGCCTCTCAGCTCCAGGGACCCGGGTTCGATTCCCGGCTTGGGTCACTGACTGTGCGGAGTTTGCACATTCTCCCCGTGTCTGCGTGGGTTTCCTCCCACAGTCCGAAAGACGCGCTGGTTAGACGCATTGGCCCGTGCTAAATTCTCCCTCAGTGTAACCCGAACAGGCGCCGGACTGTGGCGACTAGGGGGATTTTCACAGTAACTTCACCGCAGTGTGAATATAAGCCTGGTTGTGACTAAAATAAATAAACATTACACTGCTCGGGTACACTGACGGAGAATTTAGCACGGCCAATGCACCTAACCTGCGTGTCTTTGGACTGCGGGAGGAAACTGGAGCACCTGGAGGAAACCCACACAGACACGGGGAGAATGTGCAGGCTCCGCACAGACAGTGGCCCAAGTCGGGAATCGAACTCGGGTCCCTGGCGCTGTGAGGCAGCAGTGCGAACCACTGTGCCAGCATGCTGCCCAAAGGAGACGGACACATCTTGCTGGCTGGCGGTCCAAGCTCTGGGGATACTTACAGCTGGGTGTGGTTGCCTGGTTTCGGGCCTATCCTGCCCAGGCCCATGGTACTGTCCATCCCCGGGGGAAGCTTATCTGCCTCGTAGTCAGCGGCGAGCAACTTGTTACATTCACCAAGCGCAACCTGAGGGGGAAAACAGGACAACAAATGATTTGGGTGGCTGATACATAGAACAACAGATACTCGAGAGAGAGTTACAGACTGGAATCTAATCGAGGGGTTCGGGGTGGTTTATATATAGAATAACAGATACCCGGGAGTGAGTTACAGACTGGAATCTAATCGAGGGGTTCGGGGTGGTTTATATATAGAATAACAGATACCCGGGAGTGAGATACAGACTGGAATCTAATCGAGGGGTTCAGGGTGGTTTATATATAGAATAACAGATACCCGGGAGTGAGTTACAGACTGGAATCTAATCGAGGGGTTCGGGGTGGTTTATATATAGAATAACAGATACCCGGGAGTGAGTCACAGACTGGAATCTAATCGAGGGGTTCGGGGTGGTTTATATATAGAATAACAGACAACCGGGAGTGAGTTACAGACTGGAATCTAATCGAGGGGTTCGGGGTGGTTTATATATAGAATAACAGATAGCCGGGAGTGAGTTACAGACTGGAATCTAATCGAGGGGTTCGGGTGGTTTATATATAGAATAACAGATACCCGGGAGTGAGTTACAGACTGGAATCTAATCGAGGGGTTCGGGGTGGTTTATATATAGAATAACCGATACCCGGGAGTGAGTTACAGACTGGAATCTAATCGAGGGGTCCGGGGTGGTTTATATATAGAATAACAGATACCCGGGACTGAGTTACAGACTGGAATCTAATCGAGGGGTTCGGGGTGGTTTATATATAGAATAACAGATACCCGGGAGTGAGTTCCAGACTGGAATCTAATCGAGGGGTTCAGGGTGGTTTATATATAGAATAACAGACACCCGGGAGTGAGTTACAGACTGGAATCTAATCGAGGGGTTCAGGGTGGTTTATATATAGAATAACAGATACCCGGGAGTGAGTTACAGACTGCAATCTAATCGAGGGGTTCAGGGTGGTTTATATATAGAATAACAGATACCCGGGAGTGAGTTACAGACTGGAATCTAATCGAGGGGTTCGGGGTGGTTTATATATAGAATAACAGATACCCGGGAGTGAGTTCCAGACTGGAATCTAATCGAGGGGTTCGGGGTGGTTTATATATAGAATAACAGATACCCGGGAGTGAGTTACAGACTGGAATCTAATCGAGGGGTTCGGGGTGGTTTATATATAGAATAACAGACATCCGGGAGTGAGTTACAGACTGGAATCTAATCGAGGGGTTCGGGGTGGTTTATATATAGAATAACAGATACCCGGGAGTGAGTTACAGACTGGAATCTAATCGAGGGGTTCGGGGTGGTTTATATATAGAATAACAGACACCCGGGAGTGAGTTACAGACTGGAATCTAATCGATGGGTTCGGGGTGGTTTATATATAGAATAACAGATACCCAGGAGTGAGTTACAGACTGGAATCTAATCGAGGGGTTCGGGGTGGTTTATATATAGAATAACAGATACCCGGGAGTGAGTTACAGACTGGAATCTAATCGAGGGGTTCGGGGTGGTTTATATATAGAATAACAGATACCCGGGAGTGAGTTACAGACTGGAATCTAATCGAGGGGTTCGGGGTGGTTTATATATAGAATAACAGATACCCGGGAGTGAGTTACAGACTGGAATCTAATCGAGGGGTTCGGGGTGGTTTATATATAGAATAACAGATACCCGGGAGTGAGTTACAGACTGGAATCTAATCGAGGGGTTCGGGGTGGTTTATATATAGAATAACAGATACCCCGGGAGTGAGTTACAGACTGGAATCTAATCGAGGGGTTCGGGGTGGTTTATATATAGAATAACAGATACCCGGGAGTGAGTTACAGACTGGAATCTAATCAACGGGTTCGGGGTGGTTTATATATAGAATAACAGATACCCGGGAGTGAGTTACAGACTGGAATCTAATCGACAGGTTCAGGGTGGTTTATATATAGAATAACAGATACCTGGGAGTGAGTTACAGACTGGAATCTAATCGAGGGGTTCGGGGTGGTTTATATGTAGAATAACAGATACCCAGGAGTGAGTTACAGACTGGAATCTAATCGAGGGGTTCGGGGTGGTTTATATATAGAATAACAGATACCTGGGAGTGAGTTACAGACTGGAATCTAATCGAGGGGTTCGGGGTGGTTTATATGTAGAATAACAGATACCCGGGAGTGAGTTACAGACTGGAATCTAATCGACAGGTTCAGGGTGGTTTATATATAGAATAACAGACACCCGGGAGTGAGTTACAGACTGGAATCTAATCGAGGGGTTCAGGGTGGTTTATATATAGAATAACAGTTACCCGGGAGTGAGTTACAGACTGGAATCTAATCGAGGGGTTCGGGGTGGTTTATATATAGAATAACAGTTACCCGGGAGTGAGTTACAGACTGGAATCTAATCGAGGGGTTCGGGGTGGTTTATATATAGAATAACAGATACCCGGGAGTGAGTTGAGGACTGGAATAATTCGCTCCTTACCTCGCACAGCAGCAGGAGGCCGATGTTCCGCTCCCGGGTGGCGAAACAGTAATTCGCACTCTTGGAGGACATGTCTGCAAAGTAAATACCCTTCCCAAACTGCGAGGGAAAGGGTAGAAAGTGAGACGAAGAAATGCATGACCAACGGCAGCCTTTATTTTTCTGTTCTTTCACTGGATATGGATGTCGCTGGCTGGGCCAACACTTAGGATCCCCACCGTGCAGGAGGATATCATGGAATCCCCACAGCGCAGGAGGAGGCCATTCAGGCCATCGAGGCTGCGCTAACCACAATCCTAGCCAGGCCCTATCCCAGTAACCCCACATGTCCCCCCAGTAACCCCACCCAGTAACCCCGCTAACCCCCCTGACACGAGGGGACAATTTTGCACGTCCAATCCACCCAACCCACGCGTCCTTGCATTTATTGCCCATCCCTAATTGCCCCTCTGAGGTGTCCTTCATTTAAAAAGAATCAACAGCACGTCGCTGTGGCTGCGTACTCACGCGGAGGCCTAACAGCGTCAGGAAGGCGGGTTTCCCCACCCCCTTCGGGGGTTAGCGAACCAGATGGGTTTTTCCGACCATCGGTTCCTTTCCAGGTTATTTTTTGTTTCACTGAATTCAACCTCCACCGTCTCCCCTAGTGGGATTCGAACCTGGACCCCCCAGGGCATTACCCTGTTCTGGGGATCCAGCGCGGTGATAACACCACCGCGTCCCCACCTACCCAACAGCGCAAGTCCACCAACTAGTCCCCGGTGCGAGAGAATGTCCCTTTAAGAACGAGGGTATTAGTTTGTCTCAGGCGAGGCAATGCCCCTTTAAGAACGAGGGTATCAGTCCCCCAAGTGAGTGCATCAGTTAGTCCCTGGCGTGAGTGGGTGTCCCTTTAAGAACGTGTGTGTCAGTTAGTCAGTGGTGTGAATGGATGTCCCTTTAAGAGTCAGTGTATTGGTTCGTCACTGGTGTGAATGTCCCTTTAAGAGTGTGTGTATTAATTGGGTCCAACGTGAGTGAATATCCTTTAAGAGTGGCCCCCGGTGAGAGACTGCCCTGCTGTAAGTTGCCATCAGGGCGGGCAGTCCCACGGCTGTGTCACTGCGACGCTCACTCACCATGTAGCCAGTCACAGGAGCCTCAGGAGGGGCGATCCGTAAACCCTGCTTCAGAATGCTCACCCAGTTGGAGAGACGGGAACCGTGCCACAGGAGCTGTCTACGAGAGATGGTCAGAAAGAGAGAGACGGTCAGAAAGATAGAGAGAGAGAGACAGACAGAGACGGTCAGAGGGAGAGAGAGAGAAAGAGAGAGAGAAAGAGAGAGAGAAAGAGAGAGAGAAAGAGAGAGAGTGAGAGAGAGTGAGAGAGAGTGAGAGAGAGTGAGAGAGAGAGAGTGAGAGTGAGAGAGAGAGAGTGAGAGAGAGAGAGTGAGAGAGAGAGAGAGTGAGTGAGAGAGAGAGAGTGAGAGAGAGAGAGTGAGAGAGAGTGAGAGAGTGAGAGAGAGTGAGAGAGAGTGAGAGAGAGTGAGAGAGAGTGAGAGAGAGTGAGAGAGAGTGAGAGAGAGTGAGAGAGAGAGAGTGAGAGAGAGTGAGAGAGAGTGAGAGAGAGTGAGAGAGAGAGAGTGAGAGAGAGTGAGAGAGAGTGAGAGAGAGAGAGTGAGAGAGAGTGAGAGAGAGTGAGAGAGAGAGAGAGAGAGAGAGTGTGAGACAGAGAGAGTGAGACAGAGAGAGAGAGACAGAGAGAGAGAGACAGAGAGAGAGAGACAGAGAGAGAGAGACAGAGAGAGAGAGACAGAGAGAGAGAGAAGAGAGTGCAGACAGAGAGAGAGAGAGACAGAGAGAGAGAGAGAGACAGAGAGAGAGAGAGAGACAGAGAGACAGAGAGAGAGAGAGAGACAGAGAGAGAGACAGAGTCAGAGAGAGACAGAGACAGAGGGAGAGAGAGGAGACAGAGTCAGAGAGAGACAGAGACAGAGAGAGAGAGAGAGAGACAGAGAGAGAGAGAGAGAGTCAGAGAGTGAGAGAGAGAGTCAGAGAGTGAGAGAGAGAGTCAGAGAGAGAGAGAGGGTCAGAGAGCAAGAGACGGAGCGAGCGAGGCACCCAACATATGGAAGCCCCAGCCCAGGAACCTTCAAAATCGCGATTCTACGCTGGAATCGCCTCCCCACCCAACCCCCACAACCCCCACCCAACCCCCCCACCAACAATCGCCCTCCTCTCCTACTTGACTTTCCAGCTTCCGCCAGCCCCGGTGTTCCTCTCCCTCGTTGAACGACTGTAACTGTTTCACCACCAAAAGACCATAAGGTACAGGGGGCAGAATTAGGCCGCTCAGCCCATCGAGAGACTGCTCCGCCACTCAATCATGTGCTGTATTTTTCTCATCCCCCCGTTCTCCTGCCTTTTCCCCATAACCCCTGA
>NW_027650420.1:0-87000 GCF_965287045.1 Carcharhinus amblyrhynchos
ACACACACGCTCTCTCTCACACACACGCTCTCTCTCACACACGCTCTCTCTCACGCACACTCTCTAACACACACACTCTCTCACACACACACTCTCTCTCACACACACTCTCTTTCACACACACACTCTCTAACACACACACTCTCTCTCACACACACACTCTCACACACACACTCTCTCTCACACACATCTCTCTCTCTCACACACACTCCCTCTCTCACACACACTCTCTCTCTCACACACACTCTCTCTCTCTCACACACACTCCCTCTCTCACACACACTCTCTTTCACACACACTCTCTCTCACACACACTCTCTAACACACACACTCTCTCTCACACACACTCCCTCTCTCACACACACTCTCTCTCACACACATTCTCTCTCTCACACACACACCCTCTCTCACACACACCCTCTCTCACACACACTCTCTCACACACACTCTCTCTCTCACACACACACTCTCTCTCACACACACACCCTCTCTCACACACACCCTCTCTCACACACTCTCTCTCTCACACACACTCTCTCTCACACACACACTCTCTCTCACACACACTCTCTCTCTCACACACACACTCTCTCTCACACACACTCCCTCTCTCACACACACCCTCTCTCACACACACTCTCTTTCACACACTCTCACACACACACTCTCTCTCACACACACTCTCTCTCTCTCACACACACTCCCTCTCTCACACACACCCTCTCTCACACACACTCTCTAACACACACACTCTCTCTCACACACACTCTCTCTCTCACACACACTCCCTCTCTCACACACACTCTCTCTCTCTCACACACACTCCCTCTCTCACACACACTCTCTCTCTCTCACACACACTCCCTCTCTCACACACACCCTCTTTCACACACACTCTCTCTCACACACACTCTCTCTCTCTCACACACACTCCCTCTCTCACACACACCCTCACTCACACACACTCTCTCTCACACACACTCTCTCTCTCACACACACTCTCACACACACTCTCTCTCTCTCACACACACTCCCTCTCTCACACACACTCCCTCTCTCACACACACTCTCTCACACACACTCTCTTTCACACACACTCTCTTTCACACACACTCTCTCTCACACACACTCTCTCTCTCACACACACTCTCAGACACACACTCTCTCTCACACACACTCTGTCTCTCTCACACACACTCCGTCTCTCACACACACCCTCTCTCACACACACCCTCTCTCACACACACTCTCTCTCACACACTCTCTCATACACTCTCTCTCTCACACACACTCTCTCTCACACACTGTCTCTCTCACACACACTCTCTCTCACACACACTCTCACACACTCTCTCTCACACACACTCTCTCTCACACACACTCTCTCTCACACACACACTCTCTCACACGACCTCCCTCATACACACTCTCTCACACACGCACTCTCTTTCTCACACACTCTCTCTGACACACATACACACTCTCTCTCTCACACACACACTCACACACACACACACACACACACTCTCTCTCTCTCACACACACACTCACACACACACACACACACACACACTCTCTCTCTCTCTCTCTCGCTCTCCCTCTCTGTCTGTGTGCGTCTCTCTCTCTCTCTCTCTCATAGAACATTACAGCACAGTACAGGCCCTTCGGCCCTCAGTGTTGTGCTGAGCTATGTCCAATCCCAAGATCAGGGTCATTTATAAAGATGACAAACAGCAGTTCTCCAAAACAGATCCCTGAGGTACACCACTAGTAACTGAACTCCAGGTTGAATATTTCCTATCAACCATCACCCTCTGTCTTCTATCAGCGAGCCAATTCCTGATCCAAACTGCTAAATCACCCTCAATCCCATGTATCCGTATTTTCTACACTATCTTCCCATGGGGAACCTTATCAAACACTCTCTCTATATATCTGTCTCTCTCTCTATCTGTCTGTCTGTCTGTCTCTCTATTTCTGTCTCTCTCTGTATTTCTGTGTGTGTCTCTCTGTCTCTCTCTCTGCACCTGTCTCTCTCTTTGTGTCTGTCTCTCTCTTTCGGTATCTGCATCTCTCTCTCTCCCTATCTGTATGTGTGTGTGTCTCTCTCTGCATCTGTGTGTCTCTCTCTGCACCTGTCTCTCTCTGTATATCTGTATCTCTCTCTCCCTCTCTCTGTGTCTGTCCATATCTCTGTGTCTGTCTCTTTCTTCCTCTATTGTGTTTTTCTCTCTGTCTCTCTATCTGTATCTCTCTCCCTGCATCTGTGTGTGTCTCTCTATCTGTATCTGTATGTATCACTCTGTATCTGTGCATGTATCTCTCTCTCTCTCTCTCTCTCTCTCTACCTGTATCTATATTTGCCTCTCTCTATTGTGATTCTCATTCTCTCTATCTGTATCTCTCTCTGTGTATCTGTGTGTCTCTCTTTCTCTTTGTATCTGTGTGTGTATCTCTCTCTCTGTTTGTGTCTCTTTCTCTTTGTCTGTGTGTGTGTCTCTCTCTCTCTCTATGTGTGTCTCTCTCTATCTTTGTGTGTGTCTCTCTCTCTCTAACAGTGTGTGTCTCTTTCTGTATCTCTGTCTGTCTCACTGTATCTGTGTGTGTGTCTCCCATTCTCTTTCTATCCATCTGTGTCTTTCTCTATCTGAGTTTTTCTCTCCCTCTCTGTCTCTCTCTGTATCTGTATGTGTGTCCCTCTCTCTATGTCTTTCTCACTCCCTGTCTCTCTCTATGTCTCTCCCTGTGTGTGTGTGTGTGTGTGTGTGTGTGTTTCTCTCTTTGTGTGTGCGTGTGTTTCTCTTTGTGAGTGTGTGTTTCTGTGTTTGTGTGTGTTTCTCTCTTTGTGTGTGTGTGTTTCTGTGTGTGTGTGTTGCTCTGTGCGTGTTTCTCGCTCTGTGCGTGTGTTTCTCGCTTTGTGTGTGTGTGTTTCTGTGTGTGTGTGTGTGTTGCTCTGTGCGTGTTTCTCGCTCTGTGCGTGTGTGTTTCTCGCTCTGTGCGTGTGTGTGTTTCTCGCTTTGTGTGTGTGTGTTTCTCGCTTTGTGTGTGTGTGTGTTTCTGTTTCTCCTTTTGTGTTTGTATGCTTTTCTCTTTGTGTGTGTGTTTTTCTCTCTTTGTGTGTGTGTTTCTCTCTTTGTGTCTGTGTGTTCTTCTGTGTGTGTGTGTGTGTGTTTCTTTCTTTGTGTGAGTGTGTTTTTCTCTTTGTGTGTGTGTGTTTCTCTCTTTCTGTGTGTGTGTGTGTGTGTGTGTTCCTCTTTTTGTGTTTGTGTGTTTTTCTCTTTGGGTGTGTGTGTGTTTCTCTCTTTGTGTGTGTGTGTGTGTGTTCCTCTTTTTGTGTTTGTGTGTTTTTCTCTTTGGGTGTGTGTGTGTTTCTCGTTTTGTGTGTGTGTGTGTGTTTTTCCCACTTTGTGTTTGTGCGTGTGTTTCTCACTTTGTGTGTGTGTGTGGTTCTCTTTTTGAGTTTGTATGTTTTTCTCTTTGTGTGTGTGTTTTTCTCTCTTTGTGTGTGTGTTTCTCTCTTTGTGTCTGTGTGTTCTTCTCTGTGTGTGTGTGTGTTTCTCTCTTTGTGTCTGTGTGTTTTTCTCTTTGTGTGTGTTTTTCTCTTTGTGTGTGTGTGTGTGTTTCTCTCTTTGTGTGTGTGTGTTTTCCTCTTTGTGTGTGTTTTTCTCTTTGTGTGTGTGTGTGTTTCTCTCTTTGTGTGTGTGTGTGTTTCTCTCTGTGTGTGTGTGTTTCTCTCTTTCTGTGTGTGTTTTTCTCTTTGTGTGTGTGTGTGCTTCTCTCTTTGTGTGTGTGTGTGTGTTCCTCTTTTTGTGTTTGTGTGTTTTTCTCTTTGTGTGTGTGTGTGATTCTCTCTTCATGTATGTGTGTGTGTTTTTCTCTTTGTGTGTGTGTGTGATTCTCTCTTCATTTATGTGTGTGTGCTTCTCTCTTTGTGTGTGTGTGTGTGTTCCTCTTTTTGTGTTTGTGTGTTTTTCTCTTTGTGTGTGTGTGTGATTCTCTCTTCATGTATGTGTGTGTGTTTCTCTCTTTGTGTGTGTGTTTTTATGTGCTTGTGTATTTCTCTCTTTGTGTATCTCTGTTTCCCTCTTTGTGTGTATGTGCTCCTCTGTGTGTTTGTGTGTGTGTGTTTTTCGCTTTGTGTGTGTGTTTCTCTCTTTGTGTGTGTGTTTTTATGTGCTTGTGTATTTCTCTCTTTGTGTATCTCTGTTTCCCTCTTTGTGTGTATGTGCTCCTCTGTGTGTTTGTGTGTGTGTGTTTTTCGCTTTGTGTGTGTGTTTCTCTCTTTGTGTGTGTGTTTTTTTTCTCTCTTTATGTGCTTGTGAGTTTCTCTCTTTGTGTATCTGTGTTTTTCTCTTTGTGTGTGTGTGTTTCTTCCTCTTTGTGTGTCAGTGTTTCTGCGGGTGTGTGAGTGTGTTCCTCTTTGTGTGTGTGTTTTTCTCTCTTTGTGTGTATGAGTTTCTGTGTGGGTCTATGGGTGTGTTTCTCATCTGTGTGTGTGTGTGCGTTTGTTTCTCTGTGTGTGTATGTTCCTCTGTGTGTGCGTGTGTTTCTCATTGTGTGTGTGCGTTTCCCACATTGTGTGTGTGTCTTTCCATCTTTGTGTGTGTGTGTGTTTCTCTCTTTGTGCATGTGTGTTTCTGTTTGTGTGTGTGTGTTTCTCTGTGTGTGTGTTTTTCTCTCTTTCTGTGTGTTTGTGTTTTTTTTCTCTTTATGTGTGTGTTTCTTTGTGTTTCTGTGTATGTGTGTCTGTGTGTGTGTGTGTGTGTTTCTCTCTTTTTGTGTGTTTGTGTTTTTTTCTCTTTGTGTGTGTGTGTTTCTATCTTTGTGCATCTGTGTTTCTCTCTGTGTGTGTTTCTCTCTTTGTTTGTGTGTGTGTGTGTTTCTGTGTGTGAGTGTTTCTGTGTGTGTGTGTGTTTTTCTCTCTTTGTGTGTATGAGTTTCTGTGTGGGTCTGTGGGTGTGTTTCTCATCTGTGTGTGTGTGCATTTGTTTCTCTGTGTGTGCATGTTTCTCTGTGTGTGCGTGTGTTTCTCACTGTGTGTGTGCGTTTCCCACTTTGTGTGTGTGTGTGTTTCTCTCTTTGTGCATCTGTGTTTCTCTGTGTGTGTGTTTCTGTGTGTGTGTGTTTCTGTGTGTGTGTGTTTTTTTGTTTGTGTGTGTGTGTTTCTGTGTGTGTGTTTTTTTGTTTGTGTGTGTTTGTGTTTTTTTGTTTGTGTGTTTCTCTGTGTGTGTGTGTTTCTCTGTGTGTGTGTTTCTGTGTGTGTGCGTGTGTGTGTGTTTCTGTGTGTCTGTGTGTCTGTGTGTGTTTCTCTGTGTGTGTGTTTCTGTGTGTGCGTGTGTGTGTGTTTCTCTGTGTGTGTGTGTTTCTATCTTTGTGTGTGTGTGTGCTGCTCTCTTTGTGTGTATGTGTGATTCTCTCTTTGTGTGTGTGTCTGTGTGTGTATGTGAGTGTGTCTCTCTCTGTCTCTCATTCTGCTTCTCTCTCTCTGTGTCTCTGTATCTGTGTGTGTGTGTCTCTCTCTGTATCTGTGTGCGTGTCTCTCTCTCTGTATCTATGTGTGTGTGTCTCTCTCTCTCTGCGTCTCTGTGTATGTCTCTCCGTATCTGTGTGTGTCTCTCTCTCTCTGTGTCTCTGTGTGTGTCTCACCGTATCTGTGTGTGTCTCTCTCTGTATCTGTGTGTGTCTCTCTCTATGTATCTGTGTGTCTCTCACTCTTATCTGTATGTCTCCATCTCTCTGCATCTGTGTGTGTCTCTCTCTTTCTCTCTGTCTCTCTCTTTCTCTCTCTCTCTCTCTCTCTCTCTCTCCCTGTCTGTCTGTCTGTCTCTCTCTCTGTCACCCTCTCTCTGTCTGTCTATGTGTGACACTCTCTCTCTGCATCTCTCTCTCTCTTTCACTCTCTGTGTCTCACTCTGTCTCTTTCTCTCTCTCTGGGTGGGTATCTCTCTGCCTCTGGGTGTGTGTGCCTCTCTCTCCCTCTCTGTTTATCTGTTTCTCTCTCTGTATCTGCGTCTCTCTATCTGTCTGTCCCTCTCTCTCTATCTGTGTCTCTCTGTATCTGTGTCTCCCCCTTTCACTCTGTATCTGTGTGTGTGTCTCTCTCTCTGTATCTGTCTCACTCTCAGCATCTCTGTCTCTCTCTCTCTCTGTGTCTGTGTGTCTCTTTCTGTGTGTGTGTCTCTCTCTGTATCTGTGTGTGTCTCTCTCTGTATCTGTGTGTGTCTCTCTCTTTCTCTCTCTCTCTCTCTCTCCCTGTCTCTCTCTCTCTCTCTCTCTGTCTCCCTCTCTCTGTCTCTCTATGTGTGACACTCTCTCTGCATCTCTCTCTTTCACTCTCTGTGTCTCACTCTGTCTCTTTCTCTCTCTCTGGGTGGGTATCTCTCTGTCTCTGGGTGTGTGTGCCTCTCTCTCTCTCTCTGTTTATCTGTTTCTCTCTCTGTATCTGCGTCTCTCTATCTGTGTGTCTCTCTCTCTATCTGTGTCTCTCTGTCTGTAACTGTGTCTCTCTGTATCTGTCTCACTCAGCATCTCTGTCTGACTCTCTCTGTGTCTGTGTGTGTCTCTTTCTGTGTGTATCTCTCTCTCCCTGTATCTGTGTGCGTGTCTCTCTCTGTATCTGTGTGTGTCTCTCTCCCTCTGTATCTGTGTGTGTGTCTCACTCTGTATCTGTGTGTGTCACTCTCCGTCTCTGTCTGTCTGTCTTTCTCTGTATCTGTATTGTCTCTCTCTCTCTCTATATCTGTCTGTCTGTCTCTCTGTCAGTGTCTGTGTCTCTCTCACACTCTGTTGTGTGTCTCTCTCTGTCTCTGTGTGTGTGTCTCTCTCTCTTTGTCACTCTGTCTCTCTGTATCTGTGTGTTTCTTTATATATGTGTCCCTCACTGTATTTTTCTCTGTATCTGTTTGTCTCTGTCTCTGTATCGCTGTGTCTCTGTATCGGTGTGTCCCTCTCTGTATTTCTCTCTGTGTCTCTCTGTTTCCACGTCTGTGTGTCTGTCACTGTATTTCTCCCTGTGTTTCTCTCTTTCTGTCTGTATATTTGTGTCACTCTGTATCTGTGTGTCTCTCTTTGTATTTCTCTCTGTGTCTCCCTGTTTCCACGTCTGTGTGTCTGTCACTTTATATCTCCCTGCGCTTCTCTCTTTCTGTCTGTATACGTGTGTCACTCTGTATCTGTGTGTGTCTCTCTCTGTAATCCGAAATTGCCCCTTAAGTGTCCCAAGTTGTGAAGATTGGGGGGATTGGCCATGCTAAATTGCCCCAGAGATGGAGAGACAGGGACACAGGGGAGCCCGAAACACTACAGAAACAGGAGAAAGGTTTGAAAATGGAGGAATGTTTATTATCCATCTATAAAAATAACCCACTCTGACAGCAGTTCCATTTCACACTCTCTGCTCAGTCCTGTGTTGGGGGGGGTTTAGTGTGGGATCAGTGTTTGCTTTTCCCAAACCGCAGTGAGATTCTCAACAAGGGCAAGAGGTTTCAGTGTTTAAAAATGTAAAGATTACAAAACCAAAGCAGACAGAGAGTGATGAGACTTCACACCTTCAATGTAGTGATTCCCCCAATCTTTCCTTTTGTATATTGCTTCCTTCCTCTGTCTGAAGTATTGGAGACGTAGACATTACTGAAACAATTCAATCTCTCGGGACAATCACAGCTTCTGGAAACAAATTAACACTTTAATCACCCAAAAAGCTGAATCTCCATTCAAACATCTCCCTCCCCATATCCTTGTAAATGTAAAGAGAACTCCCATTTCCCCAAAGCAGGAAGATATGACATGGAATCACCTGAACCTCTCTATCAAAGATAGAAAGTTTCTTTTCTATAAAGTTTATTTATTAGTGTCACAAGTAGGTTCACATTAACACTGAAATAAAGTTACTGTGAAAATCCCCTAGTCCCCACACTCCGGCGCCTGTTCGGGTTACACTGAGGGAGAATTTAGCAGGGTCAATACACCCTAACCAGCACGTCTTTCAGATTGTGGGAGGAAACCGGAGCACCCGGAGGAAACCCACCCAGACACGGGGAGAACATACAGACTCCGCACAGACAGTGACCCAAGCTGGGAATCGAACCCGGGTCCCTGGAGCTGTGTACACAAGAACATAAGAAATAGGAGCAGGAGTAGGCCATCTAGCCCTTCGCACACTCACTCACACACACACACTCGCACAGAGAAACACACACAAAGGGAGAAACACAGCCACACAAAGGGAGAAACGCATGCACACACACACACAAAGACAGAAACACACACAGACCAACACACACACACACACAGAAATACACACAGTCACAAAGAGAGAAACACACACACACGAGAGCAACACACAAAAAGAGAAACACACACACACACAAAGAGAGAAACACACACACATACACAAAGAGAGAAACACGCGCACACACAAAGAGAGAAACACAAACAGAAAGAAACACACGCTCAAAGAAATACATGCACACAAAGAGAGGAAAACACACTCATACAAAGAGAGAAACACAGTAAGAGAGAAATACACACACAAAGAGAACACACACACACACACAAAGAGAGAAGCACACACGCACACAAAGAGAAACACACACACACAAAGAGAGAAACACACACACTCACAAACAGAGAAGCACACACACTCACAAAGAGAAACACACACACACAAAGAGAGAAGCACACACGCACACAAAGAGAAGCACACACACACACAAAGAGAAACACACACGCACACAAACAGAAGCACACACGCAAACAAAGAGAAGCACACACACACACACACACAAAGAGAAACACACACACACACAAAGAGAAACACACACGCACACAAACAGAAGCACACACGCAAACAAAGAGAAGCACACACACACACACACACACACACACAAAGAGAAACACACACGCACACAAAGAGAAGCACACACACACACAAAGACAGAAACACACACACAAAGAGAAACACACACACTCACAAACAGAGAAGCACACACACTCACAAAGAGAGAAGCACACACGCACACAAAGAGAAACACACACACACAAAGAGAGAAACACACACACTCACAAACAGAGAAGCACACACACTCACAAAGAGAGAAGCACACACACTCACAAAGAGAGAAGCACACACGCACACAAAGAGAAACACACACACACAAAGAGAGAAACACACACACTCACAAACAGAGAAGCACACACACTCACAAAGAGAGAAGCACACACGCACACAAAGAGAAACACACACACACAAAGAGAGAAGCACACACACACACAAACAGAGAAGCACACACACTCACAAAGAGAGAAGCACACACGCACACAAAGACAAACACACACACACAAAGAGAGAAGCACACACACTCACAAACAGAGAAGCACACACACTCACAAAGAGAGAAGCACACACGCACACAAAGAGAAACACACACACACAAAGAGAGAAGCACACACACTCACAAACAGAGAAGCACACACGCACACAAAGAGAAACACACACACACAAAGAGAGAAGCACACACGCACACAAAGAGAAACACACACACACACAAAGAGAGAAGCACACACACTCACAAACAGAGAAGCACACACACTCACAAAGAGAGAAGCACACACGCACACAAAGAGAAACACACACACACAAAGAGAGAAGCACACACACTCACAAACAGAGAAGCACACACACTCACAAAGAGAGAAGCACACACGCACACAAACAGAGAAGCACACACACTCACAAAGAGAGAAGCCCACACGCACACAAAGAGAAGCACACACGCACACAAAGAGAAGCACACACGCACACAAAGAGAAACACACACTCACAAACAGAGAAGCACACACACTCACAAACAGAGAAGCACACATACTCACAAAGAGAGAAGCACACACGCACACAAAGAGAAACACACACACACAAAGAGAGAAGCACACACACTCACAAAGAGAGAAGCACACACGCACACAAAGAGAAACACACACACACAAAGAGAGAAGCACACACACTCACAAACAGAGAAGCACACACACTCACAAAGAGAGAAGCACACACGCACACAAAGAGAAACACACACACACAAAGAGAGAAACACACACACTCACAAAGAGAGAAGCACACACACTCACAAAGAGAGAAGCACACACGCACACAAAGAGAAACACACACACACAAAGAGAAAAGCACACACACTCACAAACAGAGAAGCACACACACTCACAAACAGAGAAGCACACACGCACACAAAGAGAAACACACACACACACAAAGAGAAACACACATGCACACAAAGAGAAACACACACGCACACAAAGAGAAGCACACACGCACACAAAGAGAAGCACACACACACACAAAGAGAAACACACACGCACACAAAGAGAAACACACACGCACACAAAGAGAGAAGCACACACGCACACAACGAGAAACACACACACACAAAGAGAGAAGCACACACACTCACAAACAGAGAAGCACACACAATCACAAAGAGAGAAGCACACACACTCACAAACAGAGAAGCACACACACTCACAAACAGAGAAGCACACACGCACACAAAGAGAAACACACATGCACACAAAGAGAAACACACACGCACACAAAGAGAAGCACACACACACAAGGAGAAACACACACGCACACAAAGAGAAGCACACACGCACACAAAGAGAAACACACACGCACACAAAGAGAAGCACACACACACACACAAAGAGAAGCACACACGCACACAAAGAGAGAAACACACACACAAAGAGAAACACACCCGCACACAAAGAGAAGCACACACGCACACAAAGAGAAGCACACACACACACAAAGAGAAACACACACGCACACAAAGAGAAGCACACACACACAAAGAGAGAAGCACACACGCACACAAAGAGAAGCACACACACACACAAAGAGAAACACACACGCACACAAAGAGAAGCACACACGCACACAAAGAGAAACACACACTCACAAAGAGAGAAGCACACACACTCGCAAAGAGAGAAGCACACACGCACACAAAGAGAAGCACACACGCACACAAAGAGAAGCACACACGCACACAAAGAGAAGCACACACACACAAAGAGAGAAGCACACACGCACACAAAGAGAAGCACACACACACAAAGAGAGAAACACACACGCACACAAAGAGAAACACACATGCACACAAAGAGAAGCACACACGCACACAAAGAGAAGCACACACACACACAAAGAGAGAAACACACACACAAAGAGAAGCACACACACACACACAAAGAGAAGCACACACGCACACAAAGAGAGAAACACACACACGAAGAGAAACACACACGCACACAAAGAGAAGCACACACGCACACAAAAAGAAGCACACACACACACAAAGAGAAGCACACACGCACACAAAGAGAAGCACACACACACAAAGAGAGAAGCACACACGCACACAAAGAGAAGCACACACACACAAAGAGAGAAACACACACGCACACAAAGAGAAACACACATGCACACAAAGAGAAGCACACACGCACACAAAGAGAAGCACACACACACACAAAGAGAGAAACACACACACAAAGAGAAGCACACACACACACACAAAGAGAAGCACACACGCACACAAAGAGAGAAACACACACACGAAGAGAAACACACACGCACACAAAGAGAAGCACACACGCACACAAAGAGAAGCACACACACACACAAAGAGAAGCACACACGCACACAAAGAGAAGCACACACGCACACAAAGAGAAGCACACACGCACACAAAGAGAGAAACACACACACAAAGAGAAGCACACACGCACTCAAAGAGAAACACACACGCACACAAAGAGAGAAACACACACACAAAGAGAAACACACACGCACACAAAGAGAAACACACACGCACACAAAGAGAAGCACACACACACACAAAGAGAAACACACACGCACACAAAGAGAAGCACACACGCACACAAAGAGAAGCACACACACACACAAAGAGAGAAACACACACACAAAGAGAAACACACACGCACACAAAGAGAAGCACACACGCACACAAAGAGAAGCACACACGCACACAAAGAGAAGCACACACGCACACAAAGAGAGAAACACACACACAAAGAGAAGCACACACACACACACAAAGAGAAGCACACACACACACACAAAGAGAAGCACACACGCACACAAAGAGAAGCACACACGCACTCAAAGAGAAACAACCACACTCACAAACAGAGAAGTACACACGCACACACAAAGAGAGAAGCACACACACACACACACACACACACACACACACAAAGAGGGAAACACACACACACACACACGTCAATATCTTTTCCCAAAGGTAGGGGAGTCTAAAACTATTTCTCTCCCTGTGAGATATGTAGTCACTAATTACTGAATCCAGGCAAAATCACATCCCATTCTTATCCCGGGATCTGCAATGGGATTTTACACTGAAATCCTCGGATATCAGGACTAGGGGATTTTCACAGTAACTTCATTGCTGTGTTAATGTCAGCCTGTTTGTGACACTTGCAAATAAAGTTAAAGTTAACACTCCTGCACTTTCCCACCCGCACTCACTCACTCTTGTACACTTACTCACTCTTGTACACTTACTCAGTCTTACACACATTACACACTCTGTCTCTCTCACACACACACTCTCTCTCACACACTCTCTCACACACACACTCTCTCTCACACACACGCTCTCTCTCACACACACGCTCTCTCTCACACACACACTCTCTCACACACACACTCTCTCTCACACACACACTCTCTCACACACACGCTCTCTCCACACACACACACTCTCTATCTCTCTCTCAAACACACTCTCTCTCGCACACACTTTATCCCTTGCACACACACTCTCTCGCACACATATTGTCTCTCACACACAGACTCTTGATACACACACACACTCTCACACACACTCCCACTCACACACACTCACACACACTCTCTCACATATTCTCTCTCACACACACTCACACGCTCTCTCACTCTCTCTCTCTCTCACACACACTCTCTTCACCCACACACACTCTCACACACGCACTCTCTTTCTCACACACACTCTTTCTCACACAGTCTCTCTCTCACCCACACACACACACACACACATTAGCTCACACTGTCACACACACACTCTCTCCTGCACACACTCTCTCCTGCACACACTCTCTCCTGCACACACTCTCTCCTGCACACACTCTCTCCTGCACGCACTCTCTCCTGCGCGCACTCTCTCCTGCGCGCACTCTCTCCTGCACACACTCTCTCTTGCACACACTCTCTCCTGCACACACTCTCTCTCGCGCACTCTCTCTTGCACGCACACTCTCTAGCACACATACGCACTCCTTCTCACACACTCCCTCACATGTGCTCTCTCTCTCACACACACACTTTCTCTCACACACACACAAATGTGCACTCTCTCAAACACATTCTCACTCACACAAGCACTCTTCCACAAACTCTAACATACACACACACACTCTCTCACACACACATTCTCTCTCACACACACATTCTCTCTCACACACACTCTCTCTCACACATACACTCTCTAACACACACAGTCTCTAACACACACACTCTCTCTCACACGCATACTCTCTCTCACACACACACTCTCTCTCTCACACACACTCTCTCTCTCACACACACTCTCTCTCTCACACACACACCCTCTCTCACACACAACCTCTCTCACACACACTCTCTCTCACACACGCTCTCTCTCACACACACTCTCTCTCACACACACTCTCTCTCTCACACACTCTCTCTCTCACACACACCCTCTCTCACACACACCCTCTCTCACACACACCCTCTCTCACACACACTCTCTCTCACACACACTCGCTCTCACACACACTCTCTCTCACACACGCACTCTCTCTCACACACGCACTCTCTCTCTCACACACTCTCTCTCTCTCACACACTCTCTCACACACGCACTCTCTTTCTCACGCACACACACTCTCTCACGCACACACACTCTCTCACGCAAACACACTCTCATGCACACACACACACACACACTCTCTCTCTCTCGCACACACACACACACAGACACACACTCTCTCTCCCTCCCTCTCTGTCTGTGTACGTCTCGCTCTCTCTCTCATAGAAGATAGAACAATACAGCACAGTGCAGGCCCTTCAGCCCTCAGTGTTGTGCTGAGCTATGTCCAATCACAAGATCAGGGTCATTTATAAAGATGACAAACAGCAGTTCTCCAAAACAGATCCCTGAGGTACACCACTAGTAACTGAACTGCAGGTTGAATATTTCCTATCAACCACCACCCTCTGTCTTCTATCAGCGAGCCAATTCCTGATCCAAACTGCTCAATCCCTCAATTGGTTGTCAAATAGGAGGCAGAGAGTGGGGGTCAATGGGTGCTATTCGGATTGGCGGTTGGTGACTAGTGGAGTGCCCCAGGGGTCGGTGCTGGGGCCTCAGACCTTTAACATTTATATAGATGATCTGGAGGAGGGAACCGAGTGCAGGGTGTCGAAATTTGCTGATGACACCAAGATTGGGGGAAAGGCAAATTGTGCGGAGGGTGTGGAGAGTCTGCAGAAGGATCTAGATAGGCTGGGCGAATGGGCCAGGAGATGGCAAATGGAATTTAATGTTGGCAAGTGTGAGGTGGTCCACTTTGGTAGGAAGAATGGTAGGAAGGACTATTACTTACGTGGCGAAAAACTGCAGCAGGCGACGGTGCAGAGGGACCTCGGGGTCCTTGTGCATGAGTCGCAAAAACCCAGCTTGCAGGTGCAGCAGGTGGTCAGGAAGGCGAATGGGATGCTGGCCTTCATAGCGAGGGGGATTGAATATAAAAGTAGGGAGGTCTTGCTGCAGCTGTATAGGGCATTGGTGAGGCCGCAGCTGGAGTACTGTGTGCAGTTTTGGGCGCCGCACCTGCGCAAGGATATTTTGGCCCTGGAGGGAGTGCAGAGGAGGTTTACTAAGCTGATACCGGAGTTGAGGGGATTGAGCTATGAGGAGAGGCTGAATAAACTAGGCTTGTACTCGTTAGAGTTTAGAAGAATGAGGGGAGATCTCATTGAGACGTATAAGATGATGAACGGGATGGATAGGATAGAGGTGGAGAGGCTCTTCCCGCTCAAAAAAGACAGTAGGACTAGGGGGCACAGTCTCAAGATAAAGGGGAGGCGGTTTAGAACGGAGTTGAGGAGGAACTTCTTCACTCAAAGGGTGGAGAATCTCTGGAATTGTCTGCCCGTTGAAGTGGTGGAGGCTACCTCGCTAAATATTTTTAAGAAGCGGGTTGATGGGTTCTTGATAAGAGAGGGGATTAAGGGTTATGGGGAGAGGGCGGGAAAGTGGAACTGAGCCACAACAGATCAGCCATGATCTTATTGAATGGCGGGGCAGGCTCGAAGGGCTAGATGGCCTACTCCTGCTCCTATTTCTTATGTTCTTATGTTCTTATCCCATGTATCTGTATTTTCTACAGTATCTTAGGTAGGATGAGAGAAGAATTGGCGAATGTGGACTGGGGGAGCGCGTTGGAGGGAGGGTCTGCTGAGGAGCAGTGGAGGATCTTTAAGGAGATCTTTCTTGGTGCTCAGCGGAAATTTAGTCCGATGGTCAAAAAGGATAGTAGGAAGAGAGGTAATAAGCCGTGGATAACTAACCCTCCACCACCCTCTCTCTCTGTATGTTAGTCTGTACGTCTATATGTGTGTGTGTAATTCTTTCTGTGTGTGTGTGTTTCCCTCTTTGTGTGTGTGTGTGTTCCTCTGCGTGTGTGTGTTTCTGTGTGTGCGTGTGTGTGTGTGTTTCCTGCTTTGTGTGTGTGTGTGTGTGTGTGTGTGTGTGTGTGTGTGTGTTTCTCTTTTTGTGTTTGTGTGTTTCTCTTTTGTCTGTGTGTGTGTGTTTCTCTCTTTGTGTGTGTGTGTTTCTCTCTTTGTGACTGTGTGTTCCTGTGTGTGTGTGCGTGTGTGTGTTGCTCTGTGCGTGTTTCTCGCTCTGTGCACGTGTGTGTTTCTCGCTCTGTGCGTGTTTCTCGCTCTGTGCGTGTGTGTGTTTCTCGCTCTGTGCGTGTGTGTGTTTCTCGCTCTGTGCGCGTGTGTGTTTCTCGCTCTATGCGCGTGTGTGTTTCTCGCCCTGTGCGTGTGTGTGTTTCTCGCTCTGTGCGTGTGTGTGTTTCTCGCTCTGTGTGTGTGTTTCTCGCTCTGTGCTTGTGTGTGTTTCTCGCTTTGTGTGTGTTTGTGTTTTTCTCTTTGTGTGTGTGTCTGTTTTTCTCTTTGTGTGTGTGTGTGTGTGTGTGTGTTTCTCTCTTTGTGACTGCGTGTGTTTCTGTTTGTCTGTGCGTGTGTGTTGCTGTGTGTGTGTGTGTGTGTGTGTTTCTCTCTTTGTGTGTGCATGTGTTTCTCTTTGTGAGTGTGTGTTTCTGTGTTTGTGTGTGTTTCTCTCTTTGTGTGTGTGTGTTTCTGTGTGTGTGTGTGTTGCTCTGTGCGTGTTTCTCGCTCTGTGCGTGTGTGAGTTTCTCGCTTTGTGTGTGTGTGTTTCTGTGTGTGAGTGTGTTGCTCTGTGCGTGTTTCTCGCTCTGTGCGTGTGTTTCTCGCTCTGTGCGTGTGTATGTTTCTCGCTCTGTGTGTGTTTGTGTTTCTATCTTTGTGCATCTGTGTTTCTCTGTGTGTGTGTTTCTCTGTTTGTGTGTGTGTGTGTTTCTGTGTGTGAGTGTTTCTGTGTGTGTGTGTGTTTTTCTCTCTTTGTGTGTATGAGTTTCTGTGTGGGTCTGTGGGTGTGTTTCTCATCTGTGTGTGTGTGCATTTGTTTCTCTGTGTGTGTATGTTTCTCTGTGTGTGCGTGTGTTTCTCACTGTGTGTGTGCGTTTCCCACTTTGTGTGTGTGTGTGTTTCTCTCTTTGTGCATCTGTGTTTCTCTGTGTGTGTGTTTCTCTGTTTGTGTGTGTGTGTGTTTCTGTGTGTGTGTGTTTTTTTGTTTGTGTGTGTCTACGTGTGTGTGTGTGTGTGTTTTTGTTTGTGTGTGTTTTTTTGTTTGTGTGTGTCTATGTGTGTGTGTGTGTGTGTTTTTGTTTGTGTGTGTTTTTTTGTTTGTGTGTGTCTACGTGTGTGTGTGTGTTTCTCTGTGTGTGTGTGTTTCTGTGTGTGTGTGTTTCTCTGTGTGTGTGTGTTTCTATCTTTGTGTGTGTGTGTGTTGCTCTCTTTGTGTGTATGTGTGATTCTCTCTTTGTGTGTGTGTGTCTGTGTGTGTATGTGAGTGTGTCTCTCTCTGTCTCTCATTCTGCTTCTCTCTCTCTGTGTCTCTGTATCTGTGTGCGTATCTCTCTCTCTGTATCTATGTGTGTGTGTCTCTCTCTCTGCGTCTCTGTGTGTGTCTCACCGTATCTGTGTGTGTCTCTCTCTGTATCTGTGTCTGTCTCTCTCTATGTATCTGTGTGTCTCTCACTCTTATCTGTATGTCTCCATCACTCTGTGTGTGTCTCTCTCTTTCTCTCTGTCTCTCTCTTTCTCTCTCTCTCTCTCCCTGTCTGTCTGTCTGTCTGTCTCTCTCTCTGTCACCCTCTCTCTGTCTCTCTATGTGTGACACTCTCTCTCTGCATCTCTCTCTTTCACTCTCTGTGTCTCACTCTGTCTCTTTCTCTCTCTCTGAGTGGGTATCTCTCTGCCTCTGGGTGTGTGTGCCTCTCTCTCCCTCTCTGTTTATCTGTTTCTCTCTCTGTATCTGCGTCTCTCCATCTGTCTGTCCCTCTCTCTCTATCTGTGTCTCTCTGTCTGTATCTGTGTCTCCCCCTTTCACTCTGTATCTGTGTGTGTGTCTCTCTCTCTGTATCTGTCTCACTCTCAGCATCTCTGTCTCTCTCTCTCTGTGTCTGTGTGTCTCTTTCTGTGTGTGTGTCTCTCTCTGTATCTGTGTGTGTCTCTCTCTGTATCTGTGTGTGTCTCTCTCTTTCTCTCTCTCTCTCTCTCTCTCTCCCTGTCTCTCTCTCTCTGTCTCTCTATGTGTGACACTCTCTCTGCATCTCTCTCTTTCACTCTCTGTGTCTCACTCTGTCTCTTTCTCTCTCTCTGGGTGGGTATCTCTCTGTCTCTGGGTGTGTGTGCCTCTCTCTCTCTCTCTGTTTATCTGTTTCTCTCTCTGTATCTGCGTCTCTCTATCTGTGTGTCTCTCTCTATCTGTGTCTCTCTGTCTGTAACTGTGTCTCTCTGTATCTGTCTCACTCAGCATCTCTGTCTGACTCTCTCTGTGTCTGTGTGTGTCTCTTTCTGTGTGTATCTCTCTCTCCCTGTATCTGTGTGCGTGTCTCTCTCTGTATCTGTGTGTGTCTCTCTCCCTCTGTATCCGTGTGTGTGTCTCACTCTGTATCTGTGTGTGTCCCTCTCCGTCTCTGTCTGTCTGTCTTTCTCTGTATCTGTATTCTCTCTCTCTCTCTCTGTATCTGTCTGTCTGTCTCTCTGTCAGTGTCTGTGTCTCTCTCACACTCTGTTGTGTGTCTCTCTCTGTCTCTGTGTGTGTGTCTCTCTCTCTTTGTCACTCTGTCTCTCTGTATCTGTGTGTTTCTTTATATATGTGTCCCTCACTGTATTTTTCTCTGTATCTGTTTGTCTCTGTCTCTGTATCGCTGTGTCTCTGTATCTGTGTGTCTGTCTTTGTATTTCTCTCTGTGTCTCTCTGTTTCCACGTCTGTGTGTCTGTCACTGTATTTCTCCCTGTGCTTCTCTCTTTCTGTCTGTATATGTGTGTCACTCTGTATCTGTGTGTGTCTCTCTCTGTATCTTTGTGTCTCTCTGTCTCTCTCTGTATCTGTGTGTCTCTGTATTCCGAAATTGCCCCTTAAGTGTCCCAAGTTGTGAAGATTGGGGGGATTGGCCATGCTAAATTGCCCCAGAGATGGAGAGACAGGGACACAGGGGAGCCCGAAACACTACAGAAACAGGAGAAAGGTTTGAAAATGGAGGAATGTTTCTTATCCATCTATAAAAATAACCCACTCTGACAGCAGTTCCATTTCACACTCTCTGCTCAGTCCTGTGTTGGGGTGGGTTTAGTGTGGGATCAGTGTTTGCTTTTCTCAAACCGCAGTGAGATTCCCAACAAGGGCAAGAGGTTTCAGTGTTTAAAAATGTAAAGATTACAAAACCAAAGCAGACAGAGAGTGATGAGACCTCACACCTTCAATGTAGTGATTCCCCCAATCTTTCCTTTTGTATATTGCTTCCTTCCTCTGTCTGAAGTATTGGAGACGTAGACATTACTGAAACAATTCAATCTCTCGGGACAATCACAGCTTCTGGAAACAAATTAACACTTCAATCACCCAAAAAGCTGAATCTCCATTCAAACATCTCCCTCCCCATATCCTTGTAAATGTAAAGAGAACTCCCATTTCCCCAAAGCAGGAAGATATGAAATGGAATCACCGGAACCTCTCTATCAAAGATAGAAAGTTTCTTTTCTATAAAGTTTATTTATTAGTGTCACAAGTAGGTTCACATTAACACTGGAATAAAGTTACTGTGAAAATCCCCTAGTCCCCACACTCCGGCGCCTGTTCGGGTTACACTGAGGGAGAATTTAGCAGGGTCAATACACCCTAACCAGCACGTCTTTCAGATTGTGGGAGGAAACCGGAGCACCCGGAGGAAACCCACCCAGACACGGGGAGAACATACAGACTCCGCACAGACAGTGACCCAAGCTGGGAATCGAAGCCGGGTCCCTGGAGCTGTGTACACAAGAACATAAGAAATAGGAGCAGGAGTAGGCCATCTAGCCCTTCGCACACTCACACACACACACACACACACGCACAGAGAAACACACACACACAAAGAGAAACACACACAGAGAGAAACACACACACACAAAGAGAGAAACACAGACACACAAAGATAGAAACACACACACACAGCAACACACACACACACAAAGCGAGAAACACACAGAAACACGCACGCAGAGAAACACACACACACTGAAACACGCACACACTGAAACACAGGCACAGAAAGAGAGAAGCACAAACACACACACACACACACAAATAGAGAAATACACACACACAAACAGACACACAGAGAAACACACACACACACAAAGAGAGAGACACACACGCACACACAGAGAAACACACACGCACACACAGAGAAACACACACACGCACACAGAAACAGAGAGCGAGAGAAAGAGAAACACACGCACACACACACAGAGAAACACACACACAAAGAGAGAAACACACACAGACACACTGAAACACACATATACAAAGAGAGAAACACATACACACACAAAGAGAGAAACACACACAAAGAGAGAAACACACACACACACAAAGAGACAAACACATACACACAAAGATAGAAACACACACACAAAGAGAGAAACACACACACAAAGAGAGGAACACGCACATACACAGAAACACACTAGCAGAGAAACACACACACAGGGAAACACACACATACACAGAAACACACTAGCAGAGAAACACACACACAGGGAAACACACACACACAAATACACACACACAAAACACACGCACACAAAGAGAAACACACATGCACACAGAGAGAAAAACACACACAGAGAGAGAAACACATACACACATACAGAGAAACACACACATATACAAAGAGAGAAACACGCACACACACACAGAAACACACACACACACACACACAAAGAGAGAAACACACACACACACAAAGAGAGAAACACACACACACAAAGAGAGAAACACACACACACACAGAGGGAAACACACACACACACACACACACACACACACACACACACACACACACACACACACACACACACACACACACAATTCAATGTCTTTTCCCAAAGGTAGGGGAGTCTAAAACTAGAGGGCAGGGGTTTAAGGTGAGAGGGGAGAGATACAAAAGTGTCCAGAGGGACAATTTTTTCACACAGAGGGTGGTGAGTGTCTGGAACAAGCTGCCAGAGGTAATAGTAGAGAGGGATACAATCTTGTCTTCTAAAAAATATTGAGACAGTTCCATGGGTAAGATGGGTCCAGAGGGATATGGGCCAAATGTGGGCCATTGGGATTAGCTTAGGAGTTAAAAAAGGGGCAGCATGGGCAAGTGGGGCCGAAGGGCCTGTTTCCATGCTGTAAACCTCTGTGACTTTATGACTTACCCTCTCCCTCCCCCTGGTCTCTCTGCCTTCTCTCCTCACCCTCCACCACCTTCTCTCTCTGTATGTTAGTCTGTACGTCTTTATGTGTGTGTGTAATTCTTTCTGTGTGTGTGTCTGTGTTTCTCTCTTTGTGCGTGTGTTTCTCTCTCTTTGTGTGTGTGTTTCTCTCTTTGTGTGTGTGTGTGTTTCTCTCTTTGTGTGTGTGTTTCAAAGAACAAAAACAGCCCGGGAAACAGGCCCTTCGGACCAACGAGCCCACGCCGCCATTTTAACATTACCAATCCCCCCTCCACCCATGACCCTTATCTATGTTGTGTTTATGTGTGTGTGTGTGTGTGTTTCTCTGTATGTGTTTCTGTGTTTGTGTGTTTTTTTTCTCTTTGTGTGTTTTTTTTCTCTGTGTGTGTGTTTCTCTCTTTGTGTGTTTGTGCTTCTGTGTGTGTGTGTGTGTGTGTGTGTTTTTCTCTTTATGTGCTTGTGTGTTTCTGTGTGTGTGTGTTTATCTGTGTGTGCGTGTGTTTCTCTCTTTGTGTGTGTGTGTGTGTGTGTGTGTGTGTGGTGTTTCTATCTTTGAGAAATAGGAAATAGGAGCAGGAGTAGGCCATCTAGCCCTTCACACACACACAGAGTGTTTCTCTCTTTGTGTGGGTGTTTGTTTCACTCTGTGTTTCTCTATGTGCATCTGTGTTTCTGTGTGTGTTTGTTTCTCTCTTTGTGTGTGTTTCTCGTGTGTGTGTGTGTTTCTCCCTTTGTGTGTGTGTGTGTTTCTCTCTTTGTGTGTGTGTGTGTTTCTCTCTTTGTGTGTGTGCGTGTGTGCTTCTCTCTTTGTGTGTGTGTGTTTCTGTTTGTGTGTGTGTGTTTCTCTGTGTGTGCGTGTGTGTTTCTCACTGTGTGTGTGTTCTCGCATTGTTTGTGTGTGTGTTTCTCTCTGTGTTTCTGTGTGTTTCTCTGTGTATGTCTGTGTTTCTGTGTGTGTGTGTTTCTGTGTGTGTGTGTGTGTTTCTCTCTTTGTTTGTGTGTGTGTTTTTTTTTCTCTTTGTGTCTCTGTGTTTCTCTATTTGTGTGTGTTTGTGTGTGTGTGTGTATTTCTCTCTTTGAGTGCTTGTTTCTCTGTGTGTGTGCTTCTCTTTTGTGTGTGTGTTTGTGTGTGTGTTCCTCTCTTGTGTATCTGTTTGTATGTGTGTATTTTTCTGTGTGTGTGTGTATCTGTGTTTCTCTCTTTTTGTGTGTGTCTGTTTCTAGCTGTGTGTGTGTGTGTTTCTCTCTTTGTGTGTTTGTGCTCATCTATTTGTGTGCTTGTGTGTTTCTCTCTTTGTGTGTGCGTGTGTTTTATCTCTTTTTGTGTGTGTGTTTCTCTCTTTGTGTGTGTGTCTGTTCTCTTTATGTTGTTTTCTCTTTGTGTATGTGTCTTTCTTTCTCTTTGTGTGTCTGTTTCTCTCTTTGTGTGTGTGTTTCTCTCTCTTTGTGTGTGTGTTTCTCTCTCTTTGTGTGTGTGTTTCTCTCCATTTGTGTGTGTGTTTCTCTCTTTGTGTGTGTGTCTGTTCTCTTTATGTTGCTTTCTCTTTGTGTATGTGTCTTTCTCTCTCTTTGTGTGTCTGTTTCTCTCTTTGTGTGTGTGTTTGTTCTCTTTATGTTTTTTTCTCTTGTGTGTATGTGTCTTTCTCTCTCTTTGTGTGTGTCTTTCTCTCTTTGTGTGTGTGTTTCTCTCTTTGTGTGTGTGTATGTTTCTCTCTTTGTGTGTCTGTGTTTCTCTCTTTGCGTGTATGTGTTTCTCTCTTTGTGTGTGTTTCAGTGTGTGTGTGTTTCTCTCTGCCTGTGTGTGTGTTTCTCTGTCTGTGTTTGTGTGTGTGTTTTTTCTCCTTGTTTTTTTTTCTCTTTGTGTGTGTGTGTTTCTCTCTTTGTGTGTGTGTGTGTGTGTGTTTCTCGTTTCTCTGTGTGTGTGTGTTTTTCTTTGTGTGTGTGTGTCTGTGTGTGTGTTTCTCTTTTTCTGTGTGTGTGTGTGTTTCTCTCTTGTGTGTATGCATGTTTTTCTCTTTGTGTGTGTGTTTATGTATGTGTGTTTCTCTCTTTCTCTGTGTGTGTGTTTCTGTATGTGTATGTGTGTTTCTCTGTGTTTGTGTCCGTGTGTTTCTCTGTGTGTGTGTTTCTCTCTTTGTGTGTGTGTGTGTTTTTCTTCTTTGTGTTTTTTCTCTATGTGTGTATCTGTGTGTGTCTCTCTGTATCTGTGTGTCTCTCTCTCACTCTATCTGTATGTCTCTCAGTCTGTATCTGTTGTGTCTATCTCTCTCTGCATCTGTGTGTGTGTCACTCTCTCTCTGTATCTCTCTCTCCTTCTCTCTCTGTATCTGTGTGTCTCTCTCTGCATCTGTGTGTCTCTGTCTCTCTGTATCTGTGTGTGTCTCTCTCTTTGTATCTGTGTCTCTCGCTCTATCTGTATGTCTCCATCTCTCTGTATCTGTGTGTGTCTCTCTCTCTTTCTCTCTGTCTCTCTCTCTCTGTCTCTCATGTGTGACACTCTCTCTTTGCGTCTCTCTCTTTCACCCTCTGTGTCTCACTCTGTCTCTTTCTCTCTCTCTGGATGGGTATCTCTCTGTCTCTGGGTGTGTGTGTGTCTCTCTCTGTTTCTCTGCTTATCTCTCTGTATCTGTGTCTCTCTCTCTATCTGTCTGTCTGTCTCTCTCTCTTTCTGTCTCTCTATCTGTGTCTCTCTGTCTGTATCTGTGTCTCCCCCTTTCACTCTGTATCTGTGCGTCTCTCTCTCTCTCTCTCTCTGTGTATCTGTCTCACTCTCAGCATCTCTGTCTCTCTCTCTCTGTGTCTGTGTGTCTCTCTCTGTGTCTGTGTGTGTCTCTCTCCCTCTCTGTCTGTCTGTCTTTCTCTGTATCTCTCTCTCGCTCTCTGTATATGTCTGCCTGTCTCTCTCTGTATCCGTGCCTGTGTCTCTCTCTCTCACTCTGTTGTGTGTGTCTCTCTCTGTCTCTGCGTGTGTGTGTCTCTGTATCTGTGTGTTTCTTTATATATGTGTCCCTCTCTGTATTTTTCTCTGTCTCTCTGTATCTGTTTGTCTCTGTCTCTGTATCACTGTGTCTCTGTATCTGTGTGTCCCTCTCTGTATTTCTCTCTGTGTCCCTCTGTTTCCACGTCTGTGTGTCTGTCACTGTATTTCTCCCTGTGTTTCTCTCTTTCTGTCTGTATATGTGTGTCTCTCTCTCTGTGTCTGTGTGTCTCTCTGTCTCTCTCTCTCTGTATCTGTGTGTCTCTCTGTATCTGTGTGTCTCTGTATTCCGAAATTGCCCCTTAATTTCCCAAGTTGTGAAGGTTGGAGGGATTGTCCATGCTAAATTACCCCACAGATGGAGAGATGTGTGTGCCTCTCTCTCTTTGTGTGTGTCTATCTCTCTTTGAATGTGTGTGTTTTTGTGTTTGTCTGTGTGTGTGTATATGTGTGTGTCTCTCTCTCTGTCTCTCTCATTCTGCCTCTCTCTCTCTGTGTCTCTTGTATGTGTGTCCCTCTGTATCTATGTCTCTCTCTCTCTGTCTCTTTCTCTCCCTGTCTCTCTCTCTATCTATGTCTCTCTCTTTCTCTCTCTGTCTCTCTCTCTCTCCTTCCCTGTCTCTCTCCTTGTCACTATCTCTCTCCCTCTTTGTGTGCATGTCTCTCTCTCTCTCTGTGTCTCTCTCTGCCTCTATCTCTCTCTCTCTCTGCATCTGTCTCTCTCTTTATATCTGGCTCTGTCTGTATCTATGTGTGTGTGTCTCTCTCTCTGCGTCTCTGTGTGTGTCTCTCTGTATCTGTGTGTGTCTTTCTCTATCTGTGTGTGTCTCACTGTATCTGAGTGTGTCTCTCTCTCACTCTGTCTGTATGTCTCCCTCTCTGTATCTGTTGTGTCTATCGCTCTCTGAATCTGTGTGTGTGTGTATCTCTCTCTCTGCATCTGTGTGTGCGTGTCTCTCTCTCTGTATCTGTGTGTGTGTTTGTCTCTGTATCTGTGTGTGCGTGTCTCTCTCTCTCTGTATCTCTTTCTCTCTCTCTCTGTATGTGTGTGTCTCTCTGTATCTGTGTGTCTCTGTCTTTTTGTATCTGTGTGTCTTTGTAACTGTGTGTGTCTCTCTGTATCTGTGTGTCTCTGTCTTTTTGTATCTGTGTGTCTCTGTAACTGTGTGTGTCTCTCTCTGTATGTGTGTGTCTCTATGTATCTGTGTGTCTCTGTCTTTTTGTTTCTGTGTGTCTCTGTAACTGTGTGTGTGTCTCTCTGTATCTGTGTGTCTCTGTCTTTTTTGTATCTGTGTGTCTCTGTAACTGTGTGTGTCTCTCTCTGTATCTGTGTGTCTCTCTCTTTCTGTATCTGTGTGTCTCTCGCTCTACCTTTATGTCTCCATCTCTCTGTATCTGTGTGTGGCTCTATCTTTCTCTCTGTCTCTCTCTCTCTCTCACTCTCCCCCTGTCTCTCTCTTTCTCTCTCTGTCTCCCTCTCTCGGCCTCTGTATGTGTGACACTCTCTCTCTCTGCGTCTCTCTCTTTCACTCTCTGTGTCTCACTCTGTCTCTCTCTCTCTCTCTGGGTGGGTATCTCTCTGTCTCTGGGTGTGTCTCTCTCTGTCTCTGTCTCTCTGTTTATCTGTCTCTCTCTCTGTATCTGTGTCTCTCTCTGTCTCTCTATCTGTCTGTGTTTCTCTGTCTGTATCTGAGTCGCCCCTTTCACTCTGTATCTGTGTGTCTCTTTCTCTCTCTGTATCTGTCTCACTCTCAGCATCTCTGTCTCTCTCTCTCTGTGTCTGCGTGTGTCTCTTTCTGTGTTTGTCTCGCTCTGTGTCTGTGTGTGTGTCTCTCTCTGTATCTGTGTGTGTCTCTCTCCCTCTCTGTCTGTCTGTCTTTCTCTGTATCTGTCTCTCTCTCTCTGTATCTGTCTGTCTGTCTCTCTCAGTATCTGTGTCTATGTCTCTCTCTCTCACTCTGTTGTGTGTGTCTGTCTCTCTGTCTCTGTGTGTGTGTCTCTCTCTTTGACACTCTGTATCTGTGTCTCTCTGTATCTGTGTGTTTCTTTATATATGTGTCCCTCTCTGTATTTTTCTCTGTCTCTCTGTATCTGTTTGTCTCTGTCCCTGTATCACTGTGTCTCTGTATCTGTGTGTCCCTCTCTGTTTTTCTCTCTGTGTCTCTCTGTTTCCACGTCTGTGTGTCTATCACTGTATTTCTCCCTGTGTTTCTCTCTTTCTGTCTGTATATGTGTGTCACTCTGTATCTGTGTGTCTCTCTCTCTGTATGTGTGTGTGTTTCTCTCTTTGTGTGTGTGTGTGTTTCTCTCTGTGTGCATGTGTTTCTGTGTGTGTTCTCTTTGTGTTTGTCTCTTTGTGCATCTGTGTTTCTCTCTTTGTGTTTGTGTGTGTTTGCGTGTGTGTTTCTCTTTCTATGTGTGTGTGTGTCTCTCGCTTTGTGCGTGCGTGTGCTTCTCTCTGTGTCTTTCTGTGTGTGTGTGTTTCTGTATGTGTGTGCTTGTGTTTCTGTGTGTGTGTGTTTCTCTCTTTGTGTGTGTGTGTTTCTCTCTTTGTTTGTGTGTGCGTGTCTTTTTTTTCTCTTTGTGTCTCTTGTGTTTCTCTATTTGTGTGTGTTTGTGTGTGTGTGTATTTCTCTCTTGTGTATCTGTTTGTATGTGTGTATTTTTCTGTGTGTGTGTGTATCTGTGTTTCTCTCTTTTTGTGTGTGTCTGTTTCTAACTCTGTGTGTGTGTGTTTCTCTCTTTGTGTGTTTGTGCTCATCTATTCGTGTGTGCGTGTGTTTCTCTCTTTGTGTGTGCGTGTGTTTCTCTCTTTGTGTGTGTGTGTGTTTCTCTCTTTGTGTGTGTGTGTGTTTCTCTCTTTGTGTGTGCGTGTGTTTCTCTCTCTGTGTGTGCGTGTGTTTCTCTCTTTGTGTGTGCGTGTGTTTCTCTCTCTGTGTGTGCGTGTGTTTCTCTCTTTGTGTGTGCGTGTGTTTCTCTCTTTGTGTGTGTGTGTTTCTCTCAAATGTTACTCCCAAACTGTCACCCCCACAGGATCCACATTTCTGTACAATGTGAGTGAATTGTAAACTCAGTGAGTTCAGGTTCAATGTTTAAAATAACCAGGCCCTTTTCTGTGGCTGCTTTGGGGAATGTCAGTGGGATGTAGTTTCCAGGCAAGTGTGAACAATTGTATTGGGGAATCATTGGAAGCAGTTTCCATTGAGAGCTTCCTGCATTCTGGAAATGTGTGGGATTTATTCAGAGATAGGAAATCGATGGGTGAATAAAGGGGACAGTTCTTTGTTAATGACATTAGATTGTGAGCTTTGAAGATTCCCCAGTTCCATGAGTTCAAAGACAGGAAGGATTAAGCAATGTTCATCGTTCAAATTCTTCAGATAAGTTTCAAAGTGAGTGAGAGACAGAATACACAAACTCTGAGACAGAGAGAGACACACCTGTATTCACAGCTTCAACTCCATGTTGCTGAACAATCTGAGTTCTGTTTGTTCTCTCCTTAAAATAAATCTAAAAATCTGCAATGAAAAATTCCCTGGACAGAGCAGAGGGAATTGTACTCTGTGTCCTGTATTTGGGTTGGAAGTGTTTGATGAGCAGGCGTTGGCACAGTGGTTGGCACTGCTGCCTCCCAGCGCCAGGGACCGGGGTTCAATCCCAGCCCTGGGTCACTGTCTGTACGGAGATTCTCCCCGTGTCTGCGTGGGTTTCCTCCGGGTGCTCCGGTTTCCTCTCCCAGGCCCCAGATCTGCAGGTTCGGTGAATTGGCCATGCTA
Source organism: Carcharhinus amblyrhynchos (assembly GCF_965287045.1). NCBI lineage: Eukaryota > Metazoa > Chordata > Chondrichthyes > Carcharhiniformes > Carcharhinidae > Carcharhinus > Carcharhinus amblyrhynchos. The sequence continues at coordinate 27,960 of NW_027650420.1, forward strand.
AACTGTCCCTGATTGTCAGGGGATGTGTAGGTTAGGGGGGATTAGCCAGGAAAGTAAACCTTCCCCGGATCCTTTTTGCCCCAAGTGCTGTATCTAACAGCCCCTCGGAAACATTCAATGTTTTGTCCTCAACTACTTTCTGTGTTGGTGAATTCCACAGGCTGACCCCTCTCTGGGTGAAGAGATTTCTCCTCATCTCTGTCCTAAACCGTCTCCCCTGTATCCTCAGACTGTGAGCCCTGGTTCTGGACACCCCCACCACCGGGATCATCCTTCTGGCACCTACCCTGTCTGGTCCTGTTAGAATTTTACTGATTTCGATGAGATCGCCCCCTCACTCTTCTGATCTCCAGTGAATACAATCCGAACCCCCTCAATCTCTCCTCATTCGTCAGTCCCTCCATCCCAGGAATCCGTCTGGTAAACCTTCTCCGGGCTCCCTCTGGAGCAAGAACATCCTTCCTCAGATACAGAGAGCCAAACTGTCCACAATATTCGGGCTGTGGTCTCACCAAGGCCCTGTCTAATTGCAGCAAGAGCCTGTTCCTGTTCTCCAATCCTCTCGCTATGGAGGCCAACATCCCGTTGGCCTTTTCTCCAGCCTCCTGCCCCTGCGTGCTTGCCTCCAGCGATTGGTGTGTGAGGGACACCCAGGTCTCCTTGTACATTCCCCGCTCCTCATTTATGGCCATTCAGACAGTAATCCGCCTCCCCCTTTCTGCTCCCAAAGTGGAGACCCTCACATTTGCCGCTTAATACCTCCCTTTCCCCCATTAGGATCATTCCTAAAACCAATCACTTTTCACCAAATCTGTGGGGCGTCTGTCCCTAAACTCGCCTGTGACTCAATTTTTCACTCTTGGTTCCTGTGAAGCATCTCAGGGACAATTCTGTTCAAGGTGCTACATAAATGCAAGTTGTTGTTGTTGTGTGTGAGTGTCAGCGTCTGTCCATGTCCGGGACACTGTAGGTTACAGAGAATGGTTCACTCTGGTCTGTGACTGTCCGTCTCGTGTGTGTCTCAGTGTCAGCTCTGTAACACGCACAGCACAATCCCATCCTGTTTCTGTCTCTCTGTCTCTGTCTCTGTCTCTGGATCTCTCTCTCTCTCTCTCTGAAGAATGCTTTCTATGGGGCATCTGTAAAAAATGGGGAGAGTTGTAGCTGACATGTCAAATTCCCTCAGTCTTCTGAGAAAGTAGTGGCGTTGGTGAGGCTTTCTTAACCATAGTTTTGTGTGGAGGGACTAGGACAGGTTGTTGGGGATCTGGACACCTAAAAACTTGAAGCTCTCGATGGGCAGGTTAGGTGGAGTGGACGTGCTAAATTTGTCGGGGGATTAAATATGTGGGGTTATGGGGATAGGAGCTGGGTGGGATTGGTGACAATACAGCCTCAATGGGCTGAATGGCCTCTTTCTGCACTGTTGGGATTCTATGAACACTGCGTGACCCTCTCCATCTCAATCACTTCCTCTCTCTCTGTAACTCTCTCTCTCTGTAACCCACTCTCTGTAACTCTCTCTCTCTGTGTAACCCTCTCTCTCTGTGTAACCCTCTCTCTCTGTGTAACCCTCTCTCTCTGTAACCCTCTCTCTGTGTAACCCTCTCTCTCTGTAACCCTCTCTCTCTGTAACCCTCTCTCTCTGTTACTCTCTCTCTCTGTAACCCTCTCTCTCTGAAACCCTCTCTCTCTGTAACCCTCTCTCTCTGTAACCCTCTCTCTCTGTAACCCTCTCTATCTGTGTAACCCTCTCTCTCTGTGTAACCCTCTCTCTCTGTGTAACCCTCTCTCTCTGTAACCCTCTCTCTGTGTAACCCTCTCTCTCTGTAACCCTCTATCTGTGTAACCCTCTCTCTCTGTAACCCTCTCTCTCTGTTACACTCTCTCTCTGTAACCCTGTCTCTCTGTAACTCACTCTCTGGATCTCTCTCTCTGTGTAACTCTCTCTCTGTGTAACTCTCTCTCTCTGTAACCCTCTCTCTGTGTAACCCTCTCTCTGCGTAACTCTCTCTCTGTAACCCTCTCTGTGTAACTCTCTCTCTCTGTAACCCTCTCTCTCTGTAACCCTCTCTCTCTGTGTAACTCTCTCTCTCTGTAACTCTCTCTCTCTGTAACCCTCTCTCTCTGTAACCCTCTCTCTCTGTAACCCTCTCTCTGTGTAACCCTCTCTCTCTGTGTAACCCTCTCTCTCTGTAACCCTCTCTCTCTGTAACCCTCTCTCTCTATAACCCTCTCTCTCTGTAACCCTCTCTCTCTGTTACTCTCTCTCTCTGTTACTCTCTCTCTCTGTAACCCTCTCTCTCTGTTACTCTCTCTCTCTGTAACCCTCTCTCTCTGTTACTCACTCTCTGGAACTCTCTCTCTGTGTAACTCTCTCTCTGTGTAACTCTCTCTCTGTGTAACTCTCTCTCTCTGTAACCCTCTCTCTGTGCAACCGTCTCTCTGTGTAACTCTCTCTCTGTAACCCTCTCTGTGTAACTCTCTCTCTCTGTAACCCTCTCTCTCTGTAACCCTCTCTTTCTGTAACCCTCTCTTTCTGTAACTCTCTCTCTCTGTAACCCTCTCTCTCTGTAACCCTCTCTCTCTGTGTAACTCTCTCTCTGTGTAACTCTCTCTCTCTGTAACTCTCTCTCTCTGTAACCCTCTCTCTCTGTAACCCTCACTCTGTGTAACCCTCTCTCTCTGTGTAACCCTCTCTCTCTGTGTAACCCTCTCTCTCTGTAACCCTCTCTCTCTGTAACTCACTCTCTGGAACTCTCTCTCTGTGTAACTCTCTCTCTGTGTAACTCTCTCTCTCTGTAACCCTCTCTCTGTGTAACTCTCTCTCTGTGTAACTCTCTCTCTGTGTAACTCTCTCTCTGAGTAACTCTCTTTCTCTGTAACTCTCTCTCTCTCTGTAACCCTCTCTCTCTGTAACCCTCTCTCTCTGTAACCCTCTCTCTCTGTGTAACCCTCTCTCTCTGTGTAACCCTCTCTCTCTGTAACCCTCTCTCTCTGTAACCCTGTCTCTCTGTAACCCTCTCTCTCTGTTACACTCTCTCGCTGTAACCCTCTCTCTCTGTTACTCTCTCTCTCTGTAACCCTCTCTCTCTGTAACTCACTCTCTGGAACTCTCTCTCTGTGTAACTCTCTCTCTGTGTAACTCTCTCTCTGTGTAACTCTCTCTCTCTGTAACCCTCTCTCTGTGTAACTCTCTCTCTGTAACCCTCTCTGTGTAACTCTCTCTCTCTGTAACCCTCTCTCTCTGTAACCCTCTCTTTCTGTAACCCTCTCTTTCTGTAACCCTCTCTTTCTGTAACTCTCTCTCTCTGTAACCCTCTCTCTCTGTGTAACTCTCTCTCTGTGTAACTCTCTCTCTCTGTAACTCTCTCTCTCTGTAACCCTCTCTCTCTGTAACCCTCTCTCTCTGTAACCCTCTCTCTCTGTAACCCTCTCTCTGTGTAACCCTCTCTCTCTGTGTAACCCTCTCTCTCTGTGTAACCCTCTCTCTCTGTAACCCTCTCTCTGTGTAACCCTCACTCTCAGTAACCCTCTCTCTCTGTAACCCTCTCTCTCTGTTACTCTCTCTCTCTGTAACCCTCTCTCTCTGTAACTCACTCTCTGGAACTCTCTCTCTGTGTAACTCTCTCTCTCTGTAACCCTCTCTCTGTGTAACTCTCTCTCTGTAACCCTCTCTGTGTAACTCTCTCTCTCTGTAACCCTCTCTTTCTGTAACTCACTCTCTCTGTAACTCTCTCTCTCTGTAACTCTCTCTCTCTGTAACTCACTCTCTCTGTGACCCTCTCTCTCTGTGACCCTCTCTCTCTGTGTAACTCTCTCTCTGTGTAACTCTCTCTCTCTGTAACTCTCTCTCTCTGTAACCCTCTCTCTCTGTAACCCTCACTCTGTGTAACCCTCTCTCTCTGTGTAACCCTCTCTCTCTGTGTAACCCTCTCTCTCTGTAACCCTCTCTCTCTGTAACTCACTCTCTGGAACTCTCTCTCTGTGTAACTCTCTCTCTGTGTAACTCTCTCTCTCTGTAACCCTCTCTCTGTGTAACTCTCTCTCTGTGTAACTCTCTCTCTGTAACCCTCTCTGTGTAACTCTCTCTCTCTGTAACCCTCTCTCTCTGTAACCCTCTCTTTCTGTAACCCTCTCTTTCTGTAACCCTCTCTTTCTGTAACTCTCTCTCTCTGTAAAACTCTCTCTCTGTAACCCTCTCTCTCTGTGTAACTCTCTCTCTGTGTAACTCTCTCTCTGTGTAACTCTCTCTCTCTGTAACCCTCTCTCTCTGTAACCCTCTCTCTGTGTAACCCTCTCTCTCTGTGTAACCCTCTCTCTCTGTGTAACCCTCTCTCTCTGTAACCGTCTCTCTGTGTAACCCTCTCTCTCTGTAACCCTCTCTCTCTGTAACCCTCTCTCTCTGTAACCCTCTCTCTCTGTTACTCTCTCTCTCTGTAACCCTCTCTCTCTGAAACCCTCTCTCTGTAACCCTCTCTCTGTGTAACCCTCTCTCTCTGTAACCCTCTCTATCTGTGTAACCCTCTCTCTCTGTGTAACCCTCTCTCTCTGTGTAACCCTCTCTCTCTGTAACCCTCTCTCTGTGTAACCCTCTCTCTCTGTAACCCTCTATCTGTGTAACCCTCTCTCTCTGTAATCCTCTCTCTCTGTTACTCTCTCTCTCTGTAACCCTGTCTCTCTGTAACTCACTCTCTGGATCTCTCTCTCTGTGTAACTCTCTCTCTGTGTAACTCTCCCTCTCTGTAACCCTCTCTCTGTGTAACCCTCTCTCTGCGTAACTCTCTCTCTGTAACCCTCTCTGTGTAACTCTCTCTCTCTGTAACCCTCTCTCTCGGTAACCCTCTCATTCTGTAACCCTCTCTTTCTGTAACCCTCTCTTTCTGTAACTCTCTCTCTCTGTAACCCTCTCTCTCTGTAACCCTCTCTCTCTCTGTAACTCTCTCTCTCTGTAACCCTCTCTCTCTGTAACCCTCTCTCTCTGTAACCCTCTCTCTGTGTAACCCTCTCTCTCTGTAACCCTCTCTCTCTGTAACCCTCTCTCTCTATAACCCTCTCTCTCTGTAACCCTCTCTCTCTGTTACTCTCTCTCTCTGTTACTCTCTCTCTCTGTAACCCTCTCTCTCTGTTACTCTCTCTCTCTGTAACCCTCTCTCTCTGTAACTCACTCTCTGGAACTCTCTCTCTGTGTAACTCTCTCTCTGTGTAACTCTCTCTCTCTGTAACCCTCTCTCTGTGCAACCCTCTCTCTGTGTAACTCTCTCTCTGTAACCCTCTCTGTGTAACTCTCTCTCTCTGTAACCCTCTCTCTCTGTAACCCTCTCTCTCTGTGTAACTCTCTCTCTCTGTAACTCTCTCTCTCTGTAACCCTCTCTCTCTGTAACCCTCTCTCTCTGTAACCCTCTCTCTGTGTAACCCTCTCTCTCTGTGTAACCCTCTCTCTCTGTAACCCTCTCTCTCTGTAACCCTCTCTCTCTATAACCCTCTCTCTCTGTAACCCTCTCTCTCTGTTACTCTCTCTCTCTGTTACTCTCTCTCTCTGTAACCCTCTCTCTCTGTTACTCTCTCTCTCTGTAACCCTCTCTCTCTGTTACTCACTCTCTGGAACTCTCTCTCTGTGTAACTCTCTCTCTGTGTAACTCTCTCTCTGTGTAACTCTCTCTCTCTGTAACCCTCTCTCTGTGCAACCGTCTCTCTGTGTAACTCTCTCTCTGTAACCCTCTCTGTGTAACTCTCTCTCTCTGTAACCCTCTCTCTCTGTAACCCTCTCTTTCTGTAACCCTCTCTTTCTGTAACTCTCTCTCTCTGTAACCCTCTCTCTCTGTAACCCTCTCTCTCTGTGTAACTCTCTCTCTGTGTAACTCTCTCTCTCTGTAACTCTCTCTCTCTGTAACCCTCTCTCTCTGTAACCCTCACTCTGTGTAACCCTCTCTCTCTGTGTAACCCTCTCTCTCTGTGTAACCCTCTCTCTCTGTAACCCTCTCTCTCTGTAACTCACTCTCTGGAACTCTCTCTCTGTGTAACTCTCTCTCTGTGTAACTCTCTCTCTCTGTAACCCTCTCTCTGTGTAACTCTCTCTCTGTGTAACTCTCTCTCTGTGTAACTCTCTCTCTGAGTAACTCTCTTTCTCTGTAACTCTCTCTCTCTCTGTAACCCTCTCTCTCTGTAACCCTCTCTCTCTGTAACCCTCTCTCTCTGTGTAACCCTCTCTCTCTGTGTAACCCTCTCTCTCTGTAACCCTCTCTCTCTGTAACCCTGTCTCTCTGTAACCCTCTCTCTCTGTTACACTCTCTCGCTGTAACCCTCTCTCTCTGTTACTCTCTCTCTCTGTAACCCTCTCTCTCTGTAACTCACTCTCTGGAACTCTCTCTCTGTGTAACTCTCTCTCTGTGTAACTCTCTCTCTGTGTAACTCTCTCTCTCTGTAACCCTCTCTCTGTGTAACTCTCTCTCTGTAACCCTCTCTGTGTAACTCTCTCTCTCTGTAACCCTCTCTCTCTGTAACCCTCTCTTTCTGTAACCCTCTCTTCCTGTAACCCTCTCTTTCTGTAACTCTCTCTCTCTGTAACCCTCTCTCTCTGTGTAACTCTCTCTCTGTGTAACTCTCTCTCTCTGTAACTCTCTCTCTCTGTAACCCTCTCTCTCTGTAACCCTCTCTCTCTGTAACCCTCTCTCTCTGTAACCCTCTCTCTGTGTAACCCTCTCTCTCTGTGTAACCCTCTCTCTCTGTGTAACCCTCTCTCTCTGTAACCCTCTCTCTGTGTAACCCTCACTCTCAGTAACCCTCTCTCTCTGTAACCCTCTCTCTCTGTTACTCTCTCTCTCTGTAACCCTCTCTCTCTGTAACTCACTCTCTGGAACTCTCTCTCTGTGTAACTCTCTCTCTCTGTAACCCTCTCTCTGTGTAACTCTCTCTCTGTAACCCTCTCTGTGTAACTCTCTCTCTCTGTAACCCTCTCTTTCTGTAACTCACTCTCTCTGTAACTCTCTCTCTCTGTAACTCTCTCTCTCTGTAACTCACTCTCTCTGTGACCCTCTCTCTCTGTGACCCTCTCTCTCTGTGTAACTCTCTCTCTGTGTAACTCTCTCTCTCTGTAACTCTCTCTCTCTGTAACCCTCTCTCTCTGTAACCCTCACTCTGTGTAACCCTCTCTCTCTGTGTAACCCTCTCTCTCTGTGTAACCCTCTCTCTCTGTAACCCTCTCTCTCTGTAACTCACTCTCTGGAACTCTCTCTCTGTGTAACTCTCTCTCTGTGTAACTCTCTCTCTCTGTAACCCTCTCTCTGTGTAACTCTCTCTCTGTGTAACTCTCTCTCTGTAACCCTCTCTGTGTAACTCTCTCTCTCTGTAACCCTCTCTCTCTGTAACCCTCTCTTTCTGTAACCCTCTCTTTCTGTAACCCTCTCTTTCTGTAACTCTCTCTCTCTGTAAAACTCTCTCTCTGTAACCCTCTCTCTCTGTGTAACTCTCTCTCTGTGTAACTCTCTCTCTGTGTAACTCTCTCTCTCTGTAACCCTCTCTCTCTGTAACCCTCTCTCTGTGTAACCCTCTCTCTCTGTGTAACCCTCTCTCTCTGTGTAACCCTCTCTCTCTGTAACCGTCTCTCTGTGTAACCCTCTCTCTCTGTAACCCTCTCTCTCTGTAACCCTCTCTCTCTGTAACCCTCTCTCTCTGTTACTCTCTCTCTCTGTAACCCTCTCTCTCTGAAACCCTCTCTCTGTAACCCTCTCTCTGTGTAACCCTCTCTCTCTGTAACCCTCTCTATCTGTGTAACCCTCTCTCTCTGTGTAACCCTCTCTCTCTGTGTAACCCTCTCTCTCTGTAACCCTCTCTCTGTGTAACCCTCTCTCTCTGTAACCCTCTATCTGTGTAACCCTCTCTCTCTGTAATCCTCTCTCTCTGTTACTCTCTCTCTCTGTAACCCTGTCTCTCTGTAACTCACTCTCTGGATCTCTCTCTCTGTGTAACTCTCTCTCTGTGTAACTCTCCCTCTCTGTAACCCTCTCTCTGTGTAACCCTCTCTCTGCGTAACTCTCTCTCTGTAACCCTCTCTGTGTAACTCTCTCTCTCTGTAACCCTCTCTCTCGGTAACCCTCTCATTCTGTAACCCTCTCTTTCTGTAACCCTCTCTTTCTGTAACTCTCTCTCTCTGTAACCCTCTCTCTCTGTAACCCTCTCTCTCTCTGTAACTCTCTCTCTCTGTAACCCTCTCTCTCTGTAACCCTCTCTCTCTGTAACCCTCTCTCTGTGTAACCCTCTCTCTCTGTAACCCTCTCTCTCTGTAACCCTCTCTCTCTATAACCCTCTCTCTCTGTAACCCTCTCTCTCTGTTACTCTCTCTCTCTGTTACTCTCTCTCTCTGTAACCCTCTCTCTCTGTTACTCTCTCTCTCTGTAACCCTCTCTCTCTGTAACTCACTCTCTGGAACTCTCTCTCTGTGTAACTCTCTCTCTGTGTAACTCTCTCTCTCTGTAACCCTCTCTCTGTGCAACCCTCTCTCTGTGTAACTCTCTCTCTGTAACCCTCTCTGTGTAACTCTCTCTCTCTGTAACCCTCTCTCTCTGTAACCCTCTCTCTCTGTGTAACTCTCTCTCTCTGTAACTCTCTCTCTCTGTAACCCTCTCTCTCTGTAACCCTCTCTCTCTGTAACCCTCTCTCTGTGTAACCCTCTCTCTCTGTGTAACCCTCTCTCTCTGTAACCCTCTCTCTCTGTAACCCTCTCTCTCTATAACCCTCTCTCTCTGTAACCCTCTCTCTCTGTTACTCTCTCTCTCTGTTACTCTCTCTCTCTGTAACCCTCTCTCTCTGTTACTCTCTCTCTCTGTAACCCTCTCTCTCTGTAACTCACTCTCTGGAACTCTCTCTCTGTGTAACTCTCTCTCTGTGTAACTCTCTCTCTGTGTAACTCTCTCTCTCTGTAACCCTCTCTCTGTGCAACCGTCTCTCTGTGTAACTCTCTCTCTGTAACCCTCTCTGTGTAACTCTCTCTCTCTGTAACCCTCTCTCTCTGTAACCCTCTCTTTCTGTAACCCTCTCTTTCTGTAACTCTCTCTCTCTGTAACCCTCTCTCTCTGTAACCCTCTCTCTCTGTGTAACTCTCTCTCTGTGTAACTCTCTCTCTCTGTAACTCTCTCTCTCTGTAACCCTCTCTCTCTGTAACCCTCACTCTGTGTAACCCTCTCTCTCTGTGTAACCCTCTCTCTCTGTGTAACCCTCTCTCTCTGTAACCCTCTCTCTCTGTAACTCACTCTCTGGAACTCTCTCTCTGTGTAACTCTCTCTCTGTGTAACTCTCTCTCTCTGTAACCCTCTCTCTGTGTAACTCTCTCTCTGTGTAACTCTCTCTCTGTGTAACTCTCTCTCTGAGTAACTCTCTTTCTCTGTAACTCTCTCTCTCTCTGTAACCCTCTCTCTCTGTAACCCTCTCTCTCTGTAACCCTCTCTCTCTGTGTAACCCTCTCTCTCTGTGTAACCCTCTCTCTCTGTAACCCTCTCTCTCTGTAACCCTGTCTCTCTGTAACCCTCTCTCTCTGTTACACTCTCTCGCTGTAACCCTCTCTCTCTGTTACTCTCTCTCTCTGTAACCCTCTCTCTCTGTAACTCACTCTCTGGAACTCTCTCTCTGTGTAACTCTCTCTCTGTGTAACTCTCTCTCTGTGTAACTCTCTCTCTCTGTAACCCTCTCTCTGTGTAACTCTCTCTCTGTAACCCTCTCTGTGTAACTCTCTCTCTCTGTAACCCTCTCTCTCTGTAACCCTCTCTTTCTGTAACCCTCTCTTCCTGTAACCCTCTCTTTCTGTAACTCTCTCTCTCTGTAACCCTCTCTCTCTGTGTAACTCTCTCTCTGTGTAACTCTCTCTCTCTGTAACTCTCTCTCTCTGTAACCCTCTCTCTCTGTAACCCTCTCTCTCTGTAACCCTCTCTCTCTGTAACCCTCTCTCTGTGTAACCCTCTCTCTCTGTGTAACCCTCTCTCTCTGTGTAACCCTCTCTCTCTGTAACCCTCTCTCTGTGTAACCCTCACTCTCAGTAACCCTCTCTCTCTGTAACCCTCTCTCTCTGTTACTCTCTCTCTCTGTAACCCTCTCTCTCTGTAACTCACTCTCTGGAACTCTCTCTCTGTGTAACTCTCTCTCTCTGTAACCCTCTCTCTGTGTAACTCTCTCTCTGTAACCCTCTCTGTGTAACTCTCTCTCTCTGTAACCCTCTCTTTCTGTAACTCACTCTCTCTGTAACTCTCTCTCTCTGTAACTCTCTCTCTCTGTAACTCACTCTCTCTGTGACCCTCTCTCTCTGTGACCCTCTCTCTCTGTGTAACTCTCTCTCTGTGTAACTCTCTCTCTCTGTAACTCTCTCTCTCTGTAACCCTCTCTCTCTGTAACCCTCACTCTGTGTAACCCTCTCTCTCTGTGTAACCCTCTCTCTCTGTGTAACCCTCTCTCTCTGTAACCCTCTCTCTCTGTAACTCACTCTCTGGAACTCTCTCTCTGTGTAACTCTCTCTCTGTGTAACTCTCTCTCTCTGTAACCCTCTCTCTGTGTAACTCTCTCTCTGTGTAACTCTCTCTCTGTAACCCTCTCTGTGTAACTCTCTCTCTCTGTAACCCTCTCTCTCTGTAACCCTCTCTTTCTGTAACCCTCTCTTTCTGTAACCCTCTCTTTCTGTAACTCTCTCTCTCTGTAAAACTCTCTCTCTGTAACCCTCTCTCTCTGTGTAACTCTCTCTCTGTGTAACTCTCTCTCTGTGTAACTCTCTCTCTCTGTAACCCTCTCTCTCTGTAACCCTCTCTCTGTGTAACCCTCTCTCTCTGTGTAACCCTCTCTCTCTGTGTAACCCTCTCTCTCTGTAACCGTCTCTCTGTGTAACCCTCTCTCTCTGTAACCCTCTCTCTCTGTAACCCTCTCTCTCTGTAACCCTCTCTCTCTGTTACTCTCTCTCTCTGTAACCCTCTCTCTCTGAAACCCTCTCTCTGTAACCCTCTCTCTGTGTAACCCTCTCTCTCTGTAACCCTCTCTATCTGTGTAACCCTCTCTCTCTGTGTAACCCTCTCTCTCTGTGTAACCCTCTCTCTCTGTAACCCTCTCTCTGTGTAACCCTCTCTCTCTGTAACCCTCTATCTGTGTAACCCTCTCTCTCTGTAATCCTCTCTCTCTGTTACTCTCTCTCTCTGTAACCCTGTCTCTCTGTAACTCACTCTCTGGATCTCTCTCTCTGTGTAACTCTCTCTCTGTGTAACTCTCCCTCTCTGTAACCCTCTCTCTGTGTAACCCTCTCTCTGCGTAACTCTCTCTCTGTAACCCTCTCTGTGTAACTCTCTCTCTCTGTAACCCTCTCTCTCGGTAACCCTCTCATTCTGTAACCCTCTCTTTCTGTAACCCTCTCTTTCTGTAACTCTCTCTCTCTGTAACCCTCTCTCTCTGTAACCCTCTCTCTCTCTGTAACTCTCTCTCTCTGTAACCCTCTCTCTCTGTAACCCTCTCTCTCTGTAACCCTCTCTCTGTGTAACCCTCTCTCTCTGTAACCCTCTCTCTCTGTAACCCTCTCTCTCTATAACCCTCTCTCTCTGTAACCCTCTCTCTCTGTTACTCTCTCTCTCTGTTACTCTCTCTCTCTGTAACCCTCTCTCTCTGTTACTCTCTCTCTCTGTAACCCTCTCTCTCTGTAACTCACTCTCTGGAACTCTCTCTCTGTGTAACTCTCTCTCTGTGTAACTCTCTCTCTCTGTAACCCTCTCTCTGTGCAACCCTCTCTCTGTGTAACTCTCTCTCTGTAACCCTCTCTGTGTAACTCTCTCTCTCTGTAACCCTCTCTCTCTGTAACCCTCTCTTTCTGTAACCCTCTCTTTCTGTAACTCTCTCTCTCTGTAACCCTCTCTCTCTGTAACCCTCTCTCTCTGTGTAACTCTCTCTCTGTGTAACTCTCTCTCTCTGTAACTCTCTCTCTCTGTAACCCTCTCTCTCTGTAACCCTCTCTCTGTGTAACCCTCTCTCTCTGTGTAACCCTCTCTCTCTGTAACCCTCTCTCTCTGTTACTCTCTCTCTCTGTAACCCTCTCTCTCTGTAACTCACTCTCTGGAACTCTCTCTCTGTGTAACTCTCTCTCTGTGTAACTCTCTCTCTGTGTAACTCTCTCTCTCTGTAACCCTCTCTCTGTGTAACACTCTCTCTGTGTAACTCTCTCTCTGTAACCCTCTCTGTGTAACTCTCTCTCTCTGTAACCCTCTCTCTCTGTAACCCTCTCATTCTGTAACCCTCTCTTTCTGTAACTCTCTCTCTCTGTAACCCTCTCTCTCTGTAACCCTCTCTCTCTGTGTAACTCTCTCTCTGTGTAACTCTCTCTCTGAGTAACTCTCTTTCTCTGTAACTCTCTCTCTCTCTGTAACCCTCTCTCTCTGTAACCCTCTCTCTCTGTGTAACCCTCTCTCTCTGTGTAACCCTCTCTCTCTGTAACCCTCTCTCTCTGTAACCCTCTCTCTCTGTTACACTCTCTCGCTGTAACCCTCTCTCTCTGTTACTCTCTCTCTCTGTAACCCTCTCTCTCTGTAACTCACTCTCTGGAACTCTCTCTCTGTGTAACTCTCTCTCTGTGTAACTCTCTCTCTGTGTAACTCTCTCTCTCTGTAACCCTCTCTCTGTGTAACTCTCTCTCTGTAACCCTCTCTGTGTAACTCTCTCTCTCTGTAACCCTCTCTCTCTGTAACCCTCTCTTTCTGTAACCCTCTCTTTCTGTAACCCTCTCTTTCTGTAACTCTCTCTCTCTGTAACCCTCTCTCTCTGTGTAACTCTCTCTCTGTGTAACTCTCTCTCTCTGTAACTCTCTCTCTCTGTAACCCTCTCTCTCTGTAACCCTCTCTCTGTGTAACCCTCTCTCTCTGTGTAACCCTCTCTCTCTGTGTAACCCTCTCTCTCTGTAACCCTCTCTCTGTGTAACCCTCTCTCTCTGTAACCCTCTCTCTCTGTAACCCTCTCTCTCTGTTACTCTCTCTCTCTGTAACCCTCTCTCTCTGTAACTCACTCTCTGGAACTCTCTCTCTGTGTAACTCTCTCTCTCTGTAACCCTCTCTCTGTGTAACTCTCTCTCTGTAACCCTCTCTGTGTAACTCTCTCTCTCTGTAACCCTCTCTTTCTGTAACCCTCTCTTTCTGTAACTCTCTCTCTCTGTAACCCTCTCTCTCTGTAACCCTCTCTCTCTGTGTAACTCTCTCTCTGTGTAACTCTCTCTCTGTGTAACTCTCTCTCTCTGTAACTCTCTCTCTCTGTAACCCTCTCTCTCTGTAACCCTCTCTCTCTGTAACTCTCTCTCTCTGTAACTCTCTCTCTCTGTAACTCACTCTCTCTGTAACTCTCTCTCTCTGTAACTCACTCTCTCTGTAACCCTCTCTCTCTGTAACCCTCTCTCTCTGTAACCCTCTCTCTCTGTGTAACTCTCTCTCTGTGTAACTCTCTCTCTGTAACCCTCTCTGTGTAACTCTCTCTCTCTGTAACCCTCTCTCTCTGTAACCCTCTCTCTCTCTGTGTAACTCTCTCTCTGTGTAACTCTCTCTCTCTGTAACTCTCTCTCTCTGTAACCCTCTCTCTCTGTAACTCTCTCTCTCTGTAACCCTCTCTCTCTGTAACCCTCTCTCTCTGTGTAACCCTCTCTCTGTGTAACCCTCTCTCTCTGTAACCCTCTCTCTGTGTAACCCTCTCTCTCTGTAACCCTCTCTCTCTGTAACCCTCTCTCTCTGTTACTCTCTCTCTCTGTAACCCTCTCTCTCTGTAACTCACTCTCTGGAACTCTCTCTCTGTGTAACTCTCTCTCTGTGTAACTCTCTCTCTGTAACCCTCTCTGTGTAACTCTCTCTCTCTGTAACCCTCTCTTTCTGTAACCCTCTCTTTCTGTAACCCTCTCTCTCTGTAACCCTCTCTCTCTCTGTAACTCTCTCTCTCTGTAACTCTCTCTCTCTGTAACCCTCTCTCTCTGTAACCCTCTCTCTCTGTAACCCTCTCTGTCTGTAACCCTCTCTCTCTGTGTAACCCTCTCTCTCTGTGTAACCCTCTCTCTCTGTGTAACCCTCTCTCTCTGTAACCCTCTCTCTGTGTAACCCTCTCTCTCTGTAACCCTCTCTCTCTGTAACCCTCTCTCTCTGTTACTCTCTCTCTCTGTTACTCTCTCTCTGTAACCCTCTCTCTCTGTTACTCTCTCTCTCTGTAACCCTCTCTCTCTGTAACTCACTCTCTGGAACTCTCTCTCTGTGTAACTCTCTCTCTGTGTAACTCTCTCTCTGTGTAACTCTCTCTCTCTGTAACCCTCTCTCTGTGTAACCCTCTCTCTGTGTAACTCTCTCTCTGTAACCCTCTCTGTGTAACTCTCTCTCTCTGTAACCTTCTCTCTCTGTAACCCTCTCTTTCTGCAACCCTCTCTTTCTGTAACTCTCTCTCTCTGTAACTCTCTCTCTCTGTGTAACTCTCTCTCTGTGTAACTCTCTCTCTGTGTAACTCTCTCTCTGTGTAACCCTCTCTCTCAGTAACCCTCTCTCTCTGTTACTCTCTGTCTCTGTAACTCTCTCTCTCTGCAACCCTCTCTCTGTAACTCTCTCTCTCTGTAACTCTCTCTCTCTGTAACTCACTCTCTGGAACTCTCTCTCTGTGTAACTCTCTCTCTCTGTAACCCTCTCTCTCTGTAACCCTCTCTTTCTGTAACCCTCTCTTTCTGTAACTCTCTCTCTCTGTAACCCTCTCTCTCTGTAACCCTCTCTCTCTGTGTAACTCTCTCTCTGTGTAACTCTCTCTCTCTGTAACTCTCTCTCTCTGTAACCCTCTCTCTCTGTAACCCTCTCTCTCTGTAACTCTCTCTCTCTGTGACCCTCTCTCTCTATGACCCTCTCTCTCTGTAACCCTCTCTCTCTGTAACCCTCTCTCTCTGTAACTCTCTCTCTCTGTAACCCTCTCTCTCTGTAACCCTCTGTCTCTGTGTAACCCTCTCTCTCTGTGTAACCCTCTCTCTCTGTGTAACCCTCTCTCTCTGTAACCCTCTCTCTGTGTAACCCTCTCTCTGTGTAACCCTCTCTCTCTGTAACCCTCTCTCTGTGTAACCCTCTCTCTGTGTAACCCTCTCTCTCTGTAACCCTCTCTCTCTGTAACCCTCTCTCTCTGTTACTCTCTCTCACTCTATCCTGTATCTCTCTCTCTCTGTTACTCTCTGTCACTCTATCCTGTATCTCTCTCTCTCTCTCTGTTACTCTCTCTCTCTATCCTGAATCACTCTCTCTCTGTTACTCAAACTCTATCCTGTCTCTCTCTCTCTGTTACTCTCTCTCACTCTATCCTGTATCTCTCTCTCTATGTTACTCTCTCTCACTCTATACCGTATCTCTCTCTCCATCTCTGTTTCTCTCTCTCTATCCCGTATCTCTCTCTCTGTTACTCTCTCTCTATCCTCTCTCTCTAGCTCTCTGTCTCTCTCTCTGTCTCTCTCTCTCTATCCTCTCTCTCTCTCTCTCTGTTACTCTCTCTCTATCCTCTCTCTCTCTCTCTCATGTCTCTCTCTTCGTTACACCCTCTCTCTATCCTCTCTCTGTTACTCGCTCTCTATATCCTGTCTCTCTCTCTGTTACTCTCTCTCTCTATCCTCTCTCTCTCTCTGTTAATCTCTCTCTCTATCCTGTCTCTCTCGCTCTGTTAGGATACTCTCTCTCTCTCTGTCCTCTCACTCTCTATCCTCTCTCTCTCTCTGCTACTCTCTCTCTCTCTTTCTCTCTCTGTTACTCTCTCTCTCTATCCTCGCTCTCTCTATCCTCTCTCTCTCTCTGTTACTCTCTCTCTATATATCCTGTCTCTCTCTCTCTCTCTGTCTCTCTCTGTCTCTCTGTTACTCTCTCTCTCTTTCCTGTCTCTCTCTCTCTTTCTCTCTCTGTTACTCTCTCTCTCTGTGTTACTCTCCCCCTCTATCCTCTCTGTCTCTCTGTTACTCTCTCTCTATCCTGTCTCTCTCTGTCTCTCTGTTACTCTCTCTATCCTGTCTCTCTCTCTCTGTCTCTGTTACTCTCTCTCTGTCTCTCTCTCTCTGTTACTCTCTCTCTCTATATCCTGTCTCTCTCTCTCTCTCTATCCTCTCTCTCTCTGTTACTCTCTCTCCCAATCCTGTCTCTCTCTCTCTGTTACTCTCTCTCTCTATCCTGTCTCTCTCTCTCTGTTACTCTCCCCCTCTATCCTCTCTCTCTCTCTGTTACTCGCTCTCTTTATCCTCTTTCTCTCTGTCTATCTGTTACTCTCTCTCCCAATCCTGTCTCTCTCTCTCTGTTACTCTCTCTCTCTCTGTTACTCTCTCTCTCTATATCCTGTCTCTCTCTCTCTGTTACACTCTCTCTATCCTGTCTCGCTCTCTGTCTCTCTCTCTCTGTTACACTCTGTCTATCCTGTCTCGCTCTCTCTCTCTCTGTTACTCTCCCTCTCTATCCTTTCTCTCTCTCTCTGTTACTCGCTCTCTTTATCCTCTTTCTCTCTGTCTATCTGTTACTCTCTCTCCCAATCCTGTCTCTCTCTCTCTGTTACTCTCTCTCTCTCTGTTACTCTCTCTCTCTATATCCTGTCTCTCTCTCTCTGTTACACTCTCTCTATCCTGTCTCGCTCTCTGTCTCTCTCTCTCTGTTACACTCTCTCTATCCTGTCTCGCTCTCTCTCTCTCTGTTACTCTCCCTCTCTATCCTTTCTCTCTCTCTCTGTTACTCTCTCTCTATCCTCTCTCTCTCTCTCTGTTACTCTCCCTCTATCCTCTCTCTCTCTCTCTGTTACTCTCTCTCTATCCTGTCTCTCTCCCTCTGTTACTCTCTCTCTCTATCCTGTCACTGTCTCTCTCTCTCTGTCTCTCTCTCTCTCTCTATCCTGTCTGTTACTCTCTCTCTCTATCCTGTCTCTCTCTCTCCGTTACTCTCTCTCTCTTTCCTCTCTCTCTCTCTCCGTTACTCTCTCTCTCTATCCTGCTGCTCTCTCTCTCTCTGTCTGTTACTCTCCCTCTCTATCCTCTCTCTCTCTGTTACTCTCTCTATCTATCCTGTCTCTCTCTCTCTGTCTCTCTCTCTCTCTATCCTGTCTCTGTTACTCTCTCTCTCTGTTACTCTCTCTCTCTATCCTGTCTCTCTCTCTCTGTTACTTTCTCTGTCTCTGTTACACTCTCTCTCTCTAACCTGTCTCTCTCTCTCTCTGTCTCTCTCTCTCTCTCTCTATCCTGTCTCTCTCTGTTACTCTCACTCTATCCTGTCTCTCTCTCTCTGTCTCTCTCTTTGTCTCTCTCTCTCTCTCTCTCTATCCTGTCTCTCTCTCGCTCTCTCTGTTACTCTCTCACTCTATCCTGTCTGTCTCTCTTTGTCTCTCTCTCTGTCTCTCTCTCTCTGTCTCTATCCTGTCTCTCTCTCTGTTACTCTCTCTCTCTATCCTCTCTCTCTCTGTTACTCTCTCTCTCTATCCTCTCTCTCTCTGTTACTCTCTCTCTCTAGCCTGTCTCTCTCTCTCTCTCTCTCTCTGTTACTCTCTCTCTATCCTCTCTCTCTCTCTGTTACTCTCTCTCTCTGTTACTCTCTCCCTCTATCCTGTCTCTCTCTCTCTCTGTTACTTTCTCTCTCTCTGTTACACACTCTCTCTCTATAACCTGTCTCTCTCTCTCTGTCTCTGTCTGTGTCTCTCTCTCTCTCTGTTACTCTCACTCTATCCTGTCTCTCTCTCTGCCTCTCTCTTTGTCTCTCTCTCTCTCTATCCTGTCTCTCTCTCGCGCTCTCTCTCTGTTACTCTCAAGGCCCAGATTGTAATAACTGAGAGAGGTTTAGGGCAGAGATTACTGATACAAAGCCCAGATTGTAATAACTGAGAGAGGTTTAGGGTAGAGATTACTGATACTATCCCAGATTGTAATAACTGAGAGAGGTTGAGGGCAGAGATTACTGATACAAGGCCCAGATTGTGATAACTGAGAGAGGTTGAGGGCAGAGATTACTGATACAAGGCCCAGATTGTAATAACTGAGAGAGGTTTAGGGCAGAGATTACTGATACAAGACACAGACTGTAATAACTGAGAGAGGTTTAGGACAGAGATTACTGATACAAGGCCCAGATTGTAATAACTGAGAGAGGTTTAGGGCAGAGATTACTGATACAAGGCCCAGGTTGTAATAACAGAGAGAGGTTTAGGGCAGAGATTACTGATACAAGGCCCAGATTATAATAACTGAGAGAGGGTTAGGGCAGAGATTACTGATACAAGACCCAGACTGTAATAACTGAGAGAGGTTTAGGGCAGAGATTACTGATACAAGGCCCAGATTGTAATAACAGAGAGAGGTTTAGGTTAGAGATTACTGGTACTATCCCAGATTGTAATAACTGAGAGAGGGTTAGGGCAGAGATTACTGATACAAGGCCCAGATTGTAATAACTGAGAGAGGTTTAGGGCAGAGATTACTGATACAAGGCCCAGATTGTAATAACTGAGAGAGGTTTAGGGCAGAGATTACTGATACAAGGCCCAGATTGTAATAACAGAGAGAGGTTTAGGGCAGAGATTACTGATACAAGGCCCAGATTGTAATCGCTGAGAGAGGTTTAGGGCAGAGATTACTGATACAAGGCCCAGATTGTAATCACTGAGAGAGGTTGAGGGCAGAGATTACTGATACTATCCCAGATTGTAATAACTGAGAGAGGTTTAGGGCAGAGATTACTGATACAAGGCCCAGATTGTAATCACTGAGAGAGGTTTAGGGCAGTGATTACTGATACAAGGCCCAGATTGTAATCACAGAGAGGTTTAGGGCAGAGATTACTGATACTATCCCAGATTGTAATAACTGAGAGAGGTTTAGGGCAGAGATTACTGATACAAGGCCCAGATTGTAATAACTGAGAGAGTTTTAGGGCAGAGATTACTGATACAAGGCCCAGATTGTAATAACTGAGAGAGGTTTAGGGCAGAGATTACTGATACAAGGCACAGATTGTAATCACTGAGAGAGGTTTAGGGCAGAGATTACTGATACTATCCCAGATTGTAATAACTGAGAGAGGTTGAGGGCAGAGATTACTGATACAAGGCCCAGATTGTAATAACTGAGCAAGGTTGAGGGCAGAGATTACTGATACAAGGCCCAGATTGTAATAACTGAGAGAGGTTTAGGGCAGAGATTACTGATACAAGGCCCAGATTCTAATAAC
Organism: Carcharhinus amblyrhynchos; assembly: GCF_965287045.1. Lineage (NCBI taxonomy): Eukaryota > Metazoa > Chordata > Chondrichthyes > Carcharhiniformes > Carcharhinidae > Carcharhinus > Carcharhinus amblyrhynchos. The sequence goes on from NW_027650420.1 coordinate 47,141, forward strand.
TGAGAGAGGTTTAGGGCAGAGATTACTGAACAAGGCCCAGATTGTAATAACCGTGAGAGACATGAACAGTGTGGATCGGGAGCAGCTGATCCCCTTAGTTGAAGGGTCAGTGATGAGGGGGACACAGGTTCAAGGTGAGGGATAGGAGGTTGAGGGGGGATGTGAGGAAGAACTGTTTTACCCAGAGGGTGGGGAGGGTCTGGAATGTGTTGCCTGGGAGGGGGGGGTAGAGGCAAGTTGTCTCACACCCTTTAAAAAGTCCCTGGATGATCACTGGGCCCATCATCACATTCAGGGCTGTGGGCCAAGTGCTGGGGAATGGGGTTGGGTGGGGATGTTAGGTGGTTCTGACGGGTCAGTACAGACTCGATGGGCCGAGGGGTCTCTCCTGCACTGTGGGAATCTGGGATTGTGTGATGGGGAAATGCTGGGATCTGGAATGTTGTGTCTGAGCCGGAGGGGGAAGGAGATTCCATCAGGAAGAGATTGAATGGGAAGCTGAGGGGAAAATATTGACAGGGTTACGGGGACTGGGAATAGTCAAACTGCTCTTGCAGGCTCTCCATCCTGGATTGACGGGCTGAATGGCCTCCTGTGCTGTCCCCATTCTATGATTCACACACAAGTGACCCTCTGGGTGTCTATTAGAGCCCACTCATTCCTCCAGGATCAGTTCCAGCATTTCAAGCTCAGATCCCAATACGTTATAGCTGGGGGCAGTGAGGAGTAAAACAGAAATAGGAATGAGTGTGTGAGAGTGTCGGTGTGGTTATGTTTCTGTGTTTCTGTGTGTGTGAGGGGGAGATTCTAAGTGTCTGCACGTATTTCTGTGTGTGTGTGTGAGCTTGTGTGTCTCCCTGTGTGTGTGTGTGTGTGTGAGATTGTGTGTCTCCCTGTGTGTGTGTGTGTGAGAGAGATTGTGTGTCTCCCTGTGTGTGAGCTTATGTGTCCGTGAGTGGTTGTGTGTTTCTGTATGTGTGTGTGTATGTCAACATGTGTTTCTGTGTGCCTGTGAGTGTGTGTGTGTCTCTGTGTATGTGAGTGAATGTGTGTGTGTGTATGTCTGTCTCTCTGTGTCTGGGTGTGTGTGTGTATCTGTGTCTGTGTCTCTCTGTGAATATGTGTGTGTCTCTCTGTCTCTATGTGAGTGCCTCTGTGTTTGTGTCTGTGTGTGTGTGTGTGTGTGTGTGTGCATCTGTCTCTGTGTCAATGAGTGTGTGTGTGTGTGTGTGTGTGTGCATCTGTCTGCGTCAGAGTGTGTGTGTGCGTGTGCATCTGTCTCTGTGTCAATGTGTGTGTGTGCATCTGTCTGTGTCAATGAGTATGTATGTGTGTGTATCTGTCTCTGTGTCAATGTGTGTGTGTGCGCATCTGTCTCTGTGTCAATGTGTGTGTGTGTGTATCTGTCTCTGTGTCAATGTGTGTGTTTGTGTGTGTATCTGTCTCTGTGTCAATGTGTGTGTGTGTGTGTGTATCTGTCTCTGTGTCAATGTGTGTGTGTGTGCATCTGTCTGTGTCAATGAGTGTGTGTGTTTATGCATCTGTGTTTGTGTGTGTGTGTGTGCATCTGTCTCTGTCAATAAGTGTGTGTCTGTGCATGTGTGTGTGTATGTCAGCATGTATGAGTGTTTAAATCTCAATTATGTGCAGTTTCAGGCCAAATGCCCCATTGAGCCTGCTCCCCCACTCAAACAGATCATGGTAAACACACACAGAGAAATATACAGGTAGTTTGGATGTATTTATTGACCTGTTAATGTGACTGAATGCTTCACATCCTGGTTTGCCATAGACACAAAAAATGAGACAGCATTGTAAGCAGTGTAGCTGGAAATATCAAATTGCAAAGAGTTTTTCATGTTTAGTAAATGGACAAAACTGGTGGTGATGTCTCAGAGCAGGGAAATGTAAATTGACACAACTTAGATTGAAAAGGGATAGAACAACATACTTTAATAAATGATGAAAAGACAGAAACCGTGGAAGCTCCAAATGTCCCGATATTTCACAGCTGGATTCACACAATACACACAGCAATGTCTCTGATATAGTGGAACTGTTGGAAATGTGGTTCATCTCAGTGCGGAGGCTGCCTTCATGTTCCAGAGTTAATCTGATCACTCTCATCAAAACAGGATCCACATTTCTGTACAATGTGAGTGAATTGTAAACTCAGTGAGTTCAGGTTCAATGTTTAAAATAACCAGGCCCTTTTCTGTGGCTGCTTTGGGGAATGTCAGTGGGATGTAGTTTCCAGGCAAGTGTGAACAATTGTATTGGGGAATCATTGGAAGCAGTTTCCATTGAGAGCTTCCTGCATTCTGGAAATGTGTGGGATCTATTCAGAGATAGGAAATCGATGGGTGAATAAAGATGCAGTTTGATGTTAATTACATGAGACTGTCGGCTTTGAAGATTCCCCAGTTCCATGTGCTGAGAGACAGGAATGATTAAACAATGTCTACAATTCAAAGCCTTCAGGCAAGTGAAAAAGCAGGAGAACAACTGAATCCACAAACGCTGCCACAGACAGTATTCCAAGCTTCAACTTCATGTTTGAATGTGAAATAAACCCCAGGCCACACTGGGATGCTGAACTATTTGATTCCTGTTTTTTTTAAATAAAAATCTGTGCTGAAATATTCCTTGGACAGAGCAGAGGGAATTTGACTCTGGATTTAGCCCATTCCAGGATTTGTGTTGGGAACATTTGAGGAAGGGTGCAGATTAAACATTATTCCTAACCGCTGGAATTGAAGTTGGGGGCTGATTGAATCAAACATTGAAAACAATGAGGGAAAGGGAGAGGCTGATAAAGAACAAGTTTTTTCCTGCTGGTTGGGGATTCCAGGATTTGGGAATATTTGGGGGTTAGCCTCAGTTTGGAATTTGAGAATTGTAGGAATGAAAACATTGCCAGATGTGGTGTGGGGTTAGTTTGAAACAATCTTCTGCAAATGGCTATTGATACTCAGACACTTGTTATTATTTTCAATCTGGGGTTTGATAGATTTCCCTTAGTCCAAAGGGGTAAAGAGAAAGAGAGTTCGATCACAGATCAGCCAGGATCTTATTGAATATTGGAACAGGCTTTCAGGAAGATTGTTCCAGATTCCAAACACCCTGTTGGTGAAGTGACTTTCCACATTTCACTTCCCCATCATTTCCAATCTGGGCCCTCTAGTTCATCACCATCTCTTGAGAGGGAAGAGTTTCTCACTCTTTAACCTGTCCATAACTCTGAGGATCTTCAATTTCCTTGTCTGTATCTGCGTGTCTCTCTGTGTCTCTCTATTTTTCTGTATCTGTGTCTCTTTGTGTTTCCTTGTCTGTATCTGTGTACCTCTCTGTGTCTCTGTATTTCTCTGTATCTGTATCTCTTTCTGTTTCCTTGTCTGTATCTGTGTATCTCTCTGTGTCTCTGTATTTCCCTGTATCTGTATCTCTTTCTGTCTCTTTGTCTGTATCTGTGTATCTCTCTGTCTCTCTATTTCTTAGTATCTGTGTCTCTTTCTGTTTCCTTGTCTGTATCTGTGTGTCTCCCAGTGTCTCTCTATTTCTCAGTATCTGTGTCTCTTTCTGTTTCCTTGTCTGTATCTGTGTGTCTCTGTGTCTCTGTATTTCTCTGTATCTGTGTCTCTTTCTGGTTCCTTGTCTGTATCTGTGTGTCTCTCTGTGTCTCTGTATTTCTCTGTATCTATGACTCTCTATGCATCTGTGTCTCTCTGTCTCTATCGCTCTGCCTCTCTATCTCTCTATTTCTCTGTATCCATATCTGTGTATCCGTGTCTCTCTTGGTTTCTATCTCTCTGCGTGTCTCTTGTCTCTGTGTTTCTCTGTCTGTCTGTGTTTTTCTCTCTGTGTGTCTCTGTGTTTCTCTGCGTCTCTGTCTCCCTGTGTTTTTCACTCTGTGTATCTCTTGTCTCTGTGTCTCTGTCTCTCTGTGTTTTTCTCTCTGTGTGTCTGTGTGTCTCTTGTCTCTGTGTTTCTCTGTGTCTCTGTCTCTCTGTGTTTCTCTCTGTGTGTCTGTGTGTTTTGATGCTAAGGGCCTAGTATTTTCAGCTCTGAGCTGAACCCACAATCTCTGGAGCGAAGATCGCTGTATTGAAGGCAGGAGGCCCAATCACTCTCTGTCTGGTTTAGTTTTGTAATCTTTACATTTTTAAACACAGAAACCTTTTGCCCTTGTTGGGAGTCTTACTGCGGTTTGGGAAAAGCAAACACTGATCCCACACTAAACCCCCCCCAACACAGGACTGATCAGAGAGTGTGAAATGGAACTGCTGTCAGAGTGGGTTATTAAACTGACAGAAGGGATTTGAAAAATCTCTCAATGTTTTACCAATTAAAAACTCTAATGTCCCACATCACAAATATCTGATCATTGGTGTATCTCTCTTTTACAGATCAAGTGATGGGTTGAATTTTGGACGCTGTAGATTTCCCTCAGCTGATTATGAAGATCTCTGAGTGACACAAACACAATATCTGTTTTGTGTGTGTGTGTGTTTTTCCCGCTTTGTGTTTGTGCGTGTGTTTCTCACTTTGTGTGTGTGTGGTTCTCTTTTTGAGTTTGTATGTTTTTCTCTTTGTGTGTGTGTTTTTCTCTCTTTGTGTGTGTGTGTTTTTCTCTTTGTGTGTGTTTTTCTCTTTGTGTGTGTTTTTCTCTTTGTGTGTGTGTGTTTCTCTCTTTGTGTGTGTGTGTTTCTCTACTTGTGTGTGTGTGTTTCTCTCTTTGTGCATCTGTGTTTCTGTGTGTGTGTTTCTGTGTGTGTGTGTTTCTGTGTGTGTGTGTTTTTTTGTTTGTGTGTGTTTTTTTGTTTGTGTGTGTCTACGTGTGTGTGTGTGTTTTTTTGTTTGTGTGTGTTTTTTTGTTTGTGTGTGTCTACGTGTGTGTGTGTTTCTCTGTGTGTGTGTGTGTGTTTCTCTGTGTGTGTGTTTCTGTGTGTGTGTGTGTGTGTTTCTCTGTGTGTGTGTGTTTCTATCTTTGTGTGTGTGTGTGCTGCTCTCTTTGTGTGTATGTGTGATTCTCTCTTTGTGTCTGTGTGTCTGTGTGTGTATGTGAGTGTCTCTCTCTGTCTCTCATTCTGCTTCTCTCTCTCTGTGTCTCTGTATCTGTGTGTGTGTGTCTCTCTCTGTATCTGTGTGCGTGTCTCTCTCTCTGTATCTATGTGTGTGTGTGTCTCTCTCTCTGCGTCTCTGTGTATGTCTCTCCGTATCTGTGTGTGTCTCTCTCTCTGCGTCTCTGTGTGTGTCTCACCGTATCTGTGTGTGTCTCTCTCTGTATCTGTGTCTGTCTCTCTCTATGTATCTGTGTGTCTCTCACTCTTATCTGTATGTCTCCATCTCTCTGCATCTGTGTGTGTCTCTCTCTTTCTCTCTGTCTCTCTCTTTCTCTCTCTCTCTCTCTCTCTCCCTGTCTGTCTGTCTGTCTCTCTCTCTGTCACCCTCTCTCTGTCTCTCTATGTGTGACACTCTCTCTCTGCATCTGTCTCTTTCACTCTGTGTCTCACTCTGTCTCTTTCTCTCTCTCTGGGTGGGTATCTCTCTGTCTCTGGGTGTGTGTGCCTCTCTCTCTCTCTCTCTGTTTATCTGTTTCTCTCTCTGTATCTGCGTCTCTCTATCTGTGTCTCTCTCTCTATCTGTGTCTCTCTGTCTGTAACTGTGTCTCTCTGTATCTGTCTCACTCAGCATCTCTGTCTGACTCTCTCTGTGTCTGTGTGTGTCTCTTTCTGTGTGTATCTCTCTCTCTCTGTATCTGTGTGCGTGTCTCTCTCTGTATCTGTGTGTGTCTCTCTCACTCTGTATCTGTGTGTGTCCCTCTCCGTCTCTGTCTGTCTGTCTTTCTCTGTATCTGTATTGTCTCTCTCTCTGTATCTGTCTGTCTGTCCCTCTATCAGTGTCTGTGTCTCTCTCACACTCTGTTGTGTGTGTCTCTCTCTGTCTCTGTGTGTGTGTCTCTCTCTCTTTGTCAATCTGTCTCTCTGTATCTGTGTGTTTCTTTATATATGTGTCCCTCAGGTAATAGAGGTAATAGTAGAGAGGGATACAATCTTGTCTTCTAAAAAATATTGAGACAGTTCCATGGGTAAGATGGGTCCAGAGGGATATGGGCCAAATGTGGGCCATTGGGATTAGATTAGGAGTTAAAAAAGGGGCAGCATGGGCAAGTGGGGCTGAAGGGCCTGTTTCCATGCTGTAAACCTCTGTGACTTTATGACTTACCCTCTCCCTCCCCCTGGTCTCTCTGCCTTCTCTCCTCACCCTCCACCATCCTCTCTCTCTGTATGTTAGTCTGTACGTCTTTATGTGTGTGTGTAATTCTTTCTGTGTGTGTGTATCTGTGTTTCTCTCTTTGTGCGTGTGTTTCTCTCTCTTTGTGCGTGTGTTTCTCTCTTTGTGTGTGTGTGTGTTTCTCTCTTTGTGTGTATGTTTCAAAGAACAAAAACAGCCCGGGAAACAGGCCCTTCGGCCCAACGAGCCCACGCCGCCATTTTAACATTACCAATCCCCCCTCCACCCATGACCCTTATCTATGTTGTGTTTATGTGTGTGTGTGTGTGTGTGTTTCTCTGTATGTGTTTCTGTGTTTGTGTGTGTTTTTTTTCTCTTTGTGTGTTTTTTTTCTCTGTGTGTGTTTCTCTCTTTGTGTGTTTGTGCTTCTGTGTGTGTGTGTGTGTTTTTCTCTTTATGTGCTTGTGTGTTTCTGTGTGTGTGTTTATCTGTTTGTGTGTTTGTGTTTCTCTCTTTGTGTGTGTCTGTTTTTTTTTCTCTTTATGTGCTTGTGTGTTTCTGTGTGTGTGTGTTTATCTGTGTGTGTGGTGTTTCTCTCTTTGAGAAATAGGAAATAGGAGCAGCAGTAGGCCATCTAGCCCTTCACACACACACACAGTGTTTCTCTCTTTGTGTGGGTGTTTGTTTCACTCTGTGTTTCTCTATGTGTATCTGTGTTTCTGTGTGTGTTTGTTTCTCTCTTTGTGTGTGTTTCTCGTGTGTGTGTGTGTTTCTCCCTTTGTGCGTGTGTGTTTCTCTCTTTGTGTGTATGTGTGTGTGCTTCTCTCTTTGTGTGTGTGTGTTTCTGTTTGTGTGTGTGTGTTTCTCTGTGTGTGCGTGTGTGTTTCTCACTGTGTGTGTGTTCTCGCATTGTTTGTGTGTGTGTTTCTCTCTGTGTTTCTGTGTGTTTCTCTGTGTATGTCTGTGTTTCTGTGTGTGTGTGTTTCTGTGTGTGTGTGTGTGTGTTTCTCTCTTTGTTTGTGTGAGTGTCTTTTTTTCTCTTTGTGTCTCTGTGTTTCTCTATTTGTGTGTGTTTGTGTGTGTGTGTGTATTTCTCTCTTTGAGTGCTTGTTTCTCTTCGTGTGTGCTTCTCTTTTTGTGTGTTTCTCTTTTTGTGTCTTTTTGTGTGTTTCTGTGTGTGTGTGTATTTCTCTCTTGTGTATCTGTTTGTATGTGTGTATTTTTCTGTGTGTGTGTGTATCTGTGTTTCTCTCTTTTTGTGTGTGTCTGTTTCTAGCTGTGTGTGTGTGTTTCTCTCTTTGTGTGTTTGTGCTCATCTATTTGTGTGCTTGTGTGTTTCTCTCTTTGTGTGTGCGTGTGTTTCTCTCTTTGTGTGTGTGTCTGTTCTCTTTATGTTGTTTTCTCTTTGTGTATGTGTCTTTCTTTCTCTTTGTGTGTCTGTTTCTCTTTTTGTGTGTGTGTTTCTCTCTCTTTGTGTGTGTGTTTCTCTCCATTTGTGTGTGTGTTTCTCTCTTTGTGTGTGTGTCTGTTCTCTTTATGTTGTTTTCTCTTTGTGTATGTGTCTTTCTCTCTCTTTGTGTGTCTGTTTCTCTCTTTGTGTGTGTGTTTGTTCTCTTTATGTTTTTTTCTCTTGTGTGTATGTGTCTTTCTCTCTTTGTGTGTGTGTTTCTCTCTTTGTGTGTGTGTGCGTTTCTCTCTTTGTGTGTCTGTGTTTCTCTCTTTGCGTGTATGTGTTTCTCTCTTTGTGTGTGTTTCAGTGTGTGTGTGTTTCTCTCTGCCTGTGTGTGTGTTTCTCTGTCTGTGTTTGTGTGTGTGCTTTTTCTCCTTGTTTTTTTTTCTCTTTGTGTGTGTGTGTTTCTCTCTTTGTGTGTGTGTGTGTGTTTCTCGTTTCTCTGTGTGTGTGTGTTTTTCTTTCTGTGTGTGTGTGTGTTTCTCTCTTTGTGTGTGTGTGTTTTTCTTCTTTGTGTTTTTTCTCTATGTGTGTATCTGTGTGTGTCTCTCTGTATCTGTGTGTCTCTCTCTCACACTCTATCTGTATGTCTCTCTGTATCTGTTGTGTCTATCTCTCTCTGCATCTGTGTGTGTGTCACTCTCTCTTTGTATCTCTCTCTCCTTCTCTCTCTGTATCTGTGTGTGTCTCTCTCTGTATCTGTGTGTCTCTCTCTGCATCTGTGTGTCTCTGTCTCTCTGCATCTGTGTGTGTCTCTCTCTTTGTATCTGTGTCTCTCGCTCTATCTGTATGTCTCCATCTCTCTGTATCTGTGTGTGTCTCTCTCTCTTTCTCTCTGTCTCTCTCTCTCTCTCTGTCTCTCATGTGTGACACTCTCTCTTTGCGTCTCTCTCTTTCACCCTCCGTGTCTCACTCTGTCTCTTTCTCTCTCTCTGGATGGGTATCTCTCTGTCTCTGGGTGTGTGTGTGTCTCTCTCTCTGTTTCTCTGCTCATCTCTCTGTATCTGTGTCTCTCTCTATCTGTCTGTCTGTCTCTCTCTCTTTCTGTCTCTCTATCTGTGTCTCTCTGTCTGTATCTGTGTCTCCCCCTTTCACTCTGTATCTGTGCGTCTCTCTCTCTCTCTCTCTGTGTATCTGTCTCACTCTCAGCATCTCTGTCTCTCTCTCTCTCTCTGTCTGTGTGTCTCTCTCTGTGTCTGTGTGTGTCTCTCTCCCTCTCTGTCTGTCTGTCTTTCTCTGTATCTCTCTCTCTCTTGCTCTCTGTATATGTCTGTCTGTCTCTCTCTGTATCCGTGCCTGTGTCTCTCTCTCTCACTCTGTTGCGTGTGTCTCTCTCTGTCTCTGCGTGTGTGTGTCTCTGTATCTGTCTGTTTCTTTATATATGTGTCCCTCTCTGTATTTTTCTCTGTCTCTCTGTATCTGTTTGTCTCTGTCTCTGTATCGCTGTGTCTCTGTATCTGTGTGTCCCTCTCTGTATTTCTCTCTGTGTCCCTCTGTTTCCACGTCTGTGTGTCTGTCACTGTATTTCTCCCTGTGTTTCTCTCTTTCTGTCTGTATATGTGTGTCTCTCTGTATCTGTGTGTCTCTCTCTCTGTGTCTGTGTGTCTCTCTGTCTCTCTCTCTCTGTATCTGTGTGTCTCTCTGTATCTGTGTGTCTCTGTATTCTGAAATTGCCCCTTAATTTCCCAAGTTGTGAAGGTTGGAGGGATTGTCCATGCTAAATTACCCCACAGATGGAGAGATGTGTGTGCCTCTCTCTCTTTGTGTGTGTCTATCTCTCTTTGAATGTGTGTGTTTTTGTGTTTGTCTGTGTGTGTGTATATGTGTGTGTCTCTCTCTCTGTCTCTCTCATTCTGCCTCAAACTGTCCACAATATTCGGGCTGTGGTCTCACCAAGGCCCTGTCTAATTGCAGCAAGAGCCTGTTCCTGTTCTCCAATCCTCTCGCTATGGAGGCCAACATCCCGTTGGCCTTTTCTCCAGCCTCCTGCCCCTGCGTGCTTGCCTCCAGCGATTGGTGTGTGAGGGACACCCAGGTCTCCTTGTACATTCCCCGCTCCTCATTTATGGCCATTCAGACAGTAATCCGCCTCCCCCTTTCTGCTCCCAAAGTGGAGAACCTCACATTTGCCGCTTAATACCTCCCTTTCCCCCATTAGGATCATTCCTAAAACCAATCACTTTTCACCAAATCTGTGGGGCGTCTGTCCCTAAACTCGCCTGTGACTCAATTTTTCACTCTTGGTTCCTGTGAAGCATCTCAGGGACAATTCTGTTCAAGGTGCTACATAAATGCAAGTTGTTGTTGTTGTGTGTGAGTGTCAGCGTCTGTCCATGTCTGGGACACTGTAGGTTACAGAGAATGGTTCACTCTGGTCTGTGACTGTCCATCTCGTGTGTGTCTCAGTGTCAGCTCTGTAACACGCACAGCACAATCCCATCCTGTTTCTGTCTCTCTGTCTCTGTCTCTGTCTCTGGATCTCTCCCTCTCTCTCTCTCTGAAGAATGCTTTCTATGGGGCATCTGTAAAAAATGGGGAGAGTTGTAGCTGACATGTCAAATTCCCTCAGTCTTCTGAGAAAGTAGCGGCGTTGGTGAGGCTTTCTTAACCATAGTTTTGTGTGGAGGGACTAGGACAGGTTGTTGGGGATCTGGGAACCTAAAAACTTGAAGCTCTCGATGTGCGGGTTAGGTGGAGTGGCCGTGCTAAATTTGTCGGGGGATTAAATATGTGAGGTTATGGGGATAGGAGCTGGGTGGGATTGGTGACAATACAGCCTCAATGGGCTGAATGGCCTCTTTCTGCACTGTTGGGATTCTATGAACACTGCGTGACCCTCTCCATCTCAATCACTTCCTCTCTCTCTGTAACTCTCTCTCTCTGTAACTCTCTCTCTCTAACCCTCTCTCTCTGTAACTCTCTCTCTCTGTAACCCTCTCTCTGTAACCCTCTCTCTCTGTAACCCTCTCTCTCTGTAACTCTCTCTCTGTGTAACTCTCTCTCTCTGTAACTCTCTCTCTCTGTAACTCTCTCTCTCTGTAACCCTCTCTCTCTGTAACCCTCTCTCTCTGTAACCCTCTCTCTGTAACCCTCTCTCTCTGTAACCCTCTCTCTCTGTAACCCTCTCTCTCTGTAACTCTCTCTCTGTGTAACTCTCTCTCTCTGTAACTCTCTCTCTCTGTAACCCTCTCTCTGTAACCCTCTCTCTCTGTAACCCTCTCTCTCTGTAACTCTCTCTCTATAACTCTCTCTCTCTGTAACTCTCTCTCTGTAACCCTCTCTCTCTGTAACCCTCTCTCTCTGTAACCCTCTCTCTCTGTAACCCTCTCTCTCTGTGACCCTCTCTCTCTGTGACCCTCTCTCTCTGTGACCCTCTCTCTCTGTGACCCTCTCTCTCTGAAACCCTCTCTCTCTGAAACCCTCTCTCTCTGTAACCCTCTCTCTCTGTAACCCTCTCTCTCTGTGTAACCCTCTCTCTCTGTAACTCTCTCTGTGTAACCCTCTCTCTCTCTAACTCTCTCTCTCTGTAACTCTGTCTGTAACCCTCTCTGTCTGTAACCCTCTCTGTCTGTAACCCTCTCTCTCTGTTACTCTCTCTCTCTGTTACTCTCTCTCTGTGTAACCCTCTCTCTCTGTAACCCTCTCTCTGTAACCCTCTCTCTCTGTAACCATCTCTCTCTGTAACTCACTCTCTCTGTAACCCTCTCTCTCTGTAACCCTCTCTCTCTGTAACCCTCTCTCTCTGTAACCCTCTCTCTCCGTAACTCTCTCTCTCCGTAACTCTCTCTCTCTGTAACCCTCTCTCTCTGTGTAACCCTCTCTCTCTGTAACTCTCTCTCTGTAACCCTCTCTCTCTGAAACCCTCTCTCTCTGAAACCCTCTCTCTCTGTAACCCTCTCTCTCTGTAACCCTCTCTCTCTGTGTAACCCTCTCTCTCTGTGTAACCCTCTCTCTCTGTAACTCTCTCTGTGTAACCCTCTCTCTCTGTAACTCTCTCTCTCTGTAACTCTCTCTGTAACCCTCTCTCTCTGTAACCCTCTCTGTCTGTAACCCTCTCTGTCTGTAACCCTCTCTGTCTGTAACCCTCTCTGTCTGTTACTCTCTCTCTCTGTTACTCTCTTTCTCTGTTACTCTCTCTCTCTGTAACTCTCTCTCTCTGTAACTCTCTCTCTCTGTAACCCTCTCTCTGTAACTCTCTCTGTGTAACCCTCTCTCTGTGTAACTCTCTCTCTCTGTAACCCTCTCTCTCTGTAACTCTCTCTCTCTGTAACCCTCTCTCTCTGTTACTCTCTCTCTCTGTTACTCTCTCTCTCTCCCTATCCTGTCTCTCTCTCTGTGTTACTCTCTCTCTCTCTATCCTATCTCTCTCGCTCTCTGTCTCTCAGTCTCTGTCTCTCACTCTCTCTCTCTCTGTTACTCTCTCTATATCCTGTCTCTCTCTCTCTCTCTGTTACTCTCTCTCTCTCTATCATGTCTCTCTCCCTCTGTTGCTCTCTCTGTCTCTATCCTGTCATTCACTCTCTCTCTATCCTGTCAGTTTTTCTGTCTCTCTCTCTCTCTATCCTGTCTCTCTCTCTCTGTTACTCTCTCTCTATCCTGCCTCTATTTATGTTACTCTCTCTCTCTATCCTCTCTCTCTCTCTCTGTTATTCTCTCTCTCTACATCCTCTCTCTCTCTCTCTCTCTGTTATTCTCTCTATCCTGTCTCTCTCTCTCTGTCTCTCTCTCTGTCTACATCCTCTCTCTCTCCCTCTCTCTGTTAATCTCTCTCTATCCTGAATCACTCTCTCTCTGTTACTCAAACTCTATCCTGTCTCTCTCTCTCTCTGTTACTCTCTCTCACTCTATCCTGTATCTCTCTCTCTCTGTTACTCTCTCTCACTCTATCCTGTATATCTCTCTCTCTCTCTCTCTGTTACTCTCTCTCTCTATCCTGAATCACTCTCTCTCTGTTACTCAAACTCTATCCTGTCTCTCTCTGTCTGTTACTCTCTCTCACTCTATCCCGTATCTCTCTCCCTCTCTCTGTTTCTCTCTCTCTATCCCGTATCTCTCTCTCTCTCTGTTACTCTCTCTCTATCCTCTCTCTCTCTAGCTCTCTGTCTCTCTCTCTGTCTGTCTCTCTCTATCCTCTCTCTCTCTCTGTTACTCTCTCTCTATCCTCTCTCTCTCTCTCTCTCTGTTACTCTCTCTCTATCCTCTCTCTCTCTCTCTCATGTCTCTCTCTTCGTTACACCCTCTCTCTATCCTCTCTCTGTTCCTCGCTCTCTATATCCTGTCTCTCTCTCTGTTACTCTCTCTCTCTATCCTCTCTCTCTCTCTGTTAATCTCTCTCTCTATCCTGTCTCTCTCGCTCTGTTAGGATACTCTCTCTCTCTCTGTCCTCTCACTCTCTATCCTCTCTCTCTCTCTGTTACTCTCTCTCTCTCTTTCTCTCTCTGTTACTCACTCTCTCTATCCTCGCTCTCTCTATCCTCTCTCTCTCTCTGTTACTCTCTCTCTATATATCCTGTCTCTCTCTCTCTCTTTCTGTCTCTCTCTGTCTCTCTGTTACTCTCTCTCTCTTTCCTGTCTATCTCTCTCTTTCTCTCTCTGTTACTCTCTCTCTCTGTGTTACTCTCCCCCTCTATCCTCTCTGTCTCTCTGTTACTCTCACTCTATCCTGTCTCTCTCTCTCTGTCTCTCTCTTTGTCTCTCTCTCTCTCTATCCTGTCTCTCTCTCGCGCTCTCTCTCTGTTACTCTCAAGGCCCAGATTGTAATAACTGAGAGAGGTTTAGGGCAGAGATTACTGATACAAAGCCCAGATTGTAATAACTGAGAGAGGTTCAGGGCAGAGATTACTAATACAAGGCCCAGATTGTAATAACTGAGAGAGGTTTAGGGTAGAGATTACTGATACTATCCCAGATTGTAATAACTGAGAGAGGTTTAGGGCAGAGATTACTGATACAAGACCCAGAGTGTAATAACTGAGAGAGGTTTAGGACAGAGATTACTGATACAAGGCCCAGATTGTAATAACTGAGAGAGGTTTAGGGCAGAGATTACTGATACAAGGCCCAGATTGTAATAACAGAGAGAGGTTTAGGGCAGAGATTATGATACAAGGCCCAGATTGTAATAACTGAGAGAGGTTTAAGGCAGAGATTACTGATACAAGGCCCAGATTGTAATAACTGAGAGAGGTTTAGGGCAGAGATTACTGATTCAAGACCCAGACTGTAATAACTGAGAGAGGTTTAGGTTAGAGATTACTGATACTATCCCAGATTGTAATAACTGAGAGAGGTTCAGGGCAGAGATTACTGATACAAGACCCAGATTGTAATAACTGAGAGGGGTTTAGGGCAGAGATTACTGATACTATCCCAGATTGTAATCACTGAGAGAGGGTTAGGGCAGAGATTACTGATACAAGGCCCAGATTGTAATAAGAGAGAGAGGTTTAGGGCAGAGATTACTGATACAAGGCCCAGATTGTAATCGCTGAGAGAGGTTTACGGCAGAGGTTACTGATACAAGGCACAGATTGTAATAACCGTGAACAGTGTGGATCGGGAGCAGCTGATCCCCCTAGTTGAAGGGTCAGTGATGAGGGGGACACAGGTTCAAGGTGAGGGATAGGAGGTTGAGGGGGGATGTGAGGAAGAACTGTTTTACCCAGAGGGTGGGGAGGGTCGGGAATGTGCTGCCTGGGAGGGGGGGGTAGAGGCAAGTTGTCTCACACCCTTTAAAAAGTCCCTGGATGATCACTGGACCCATCATCACATTCAGGGCTGTGGGCCAAGTGCTGGGGAATGGGGTTGGGTGGGGATGTTAGGTGGTTCTGACGGGTCAGTACAGACTCGATGGGCCGAGGGGTCTCTCCTGCACTGTGGGAGTCTGGGATTGTGTGGTGGGGAAATGCTGGGATCTGGAATGTTGTATCTGAGCCGGAGGGGGAAGGAGATTCCATCAGGAAGAGATTGAATGGGAAGCTGAGGGGAAAATATTGACAGGGTTACGGGGACTGGGAATAGTCAAACTGCTCTTGCAGGCTCTCCATCCTGGATTGACGGGCTGAATGGCCTCCTGTGCTGTCCCCATTCTATGATTCACACACAAGTGACCCTCTGGGTGTCTATTAGAGCCCACTCATTCCTCCAGGATCAGTTCCAGCATTTCAAGCTCAGATCCCAATACGTTATAGCTGGGGGCAGTGAGGAGTAAAACAGAAATAGGAATGAGTGTGTGTGAGTGCCGGTGTGGTTATGTTTCTGTGTGTGTGAGGGGGAGATTCTAAGTGTCTGCACGTATTTCTGTGTGTGTGTGTGTGTGTGAGCTTGTGTGTCTCCCTGTGTGTGTGTGTGTGAGAGAGATTGTGTGTCTCCCTGTGTGTGAGCTTATGTGTCTGTGAGTGGTTGTGTGTTTCTGTATGTGTGTGTGTATGTCAACATGTGTTTCTGTGTGCCTGTGAGTGTGTGTGTGTCTCTGTGTCTGTGAGTGAATGTGTGTGTGTGTGTGTGTGTGTGTGTATGTCTGTCTCTCTGTGTCTGGGTGTGTGAGTGTGTATCTGTGTCTGTGTCTCTCTGTGAATATGTGTGTGTCTCTCTGTCTCTATGTGAGTGCCTCTGTGTTTGTGTCTGTGTGTGTGTATGTGTGTGTGCATCTGTCTCTGTGTCAATGAGTGTGTGTGTGTGTGCGCATCTGTCTGCATCAGAGTGTGTATGTGTGTGTGCATCTGTCTCTGTGTCAATGTGTGTGTGTGCATCTGTCTGTGTCACTGAGTGTGTGTGTGTATCTGTCTCTGTGTCAATGTGTGTGTGCATGCATCTGTCTGTGTCAATGAGTGTGTATGTGTGTGTATCTGCCTCTGTGTCAATGTGTGTGTGTGTGTGTGTGTGTGTGTGTGTGTATCTGCCTCTGTGTCAATGTGTGTGTGTGTGTGTGTGTGTGTGTGTATCTGTCTCTGTGTCAATGTGTGTGTTTGTGTGTGTATCTGTCTCTGTGTCAATGTGTGTGTGTGTGCATCTGTCTGTGTCAATGAGTGTGTGTGTGTATCTGTCTCTGTGTCAATGTGTGTGTTTGTGTGTGTATCTGTCTCTGTGTCAATGTGTGTGTGTGTGCATCTGTCTGTGTCAATGAGTGTGTGTGTGTATCTGTCTCTGTGTCAATGTGTGTGTTTGTGTGTGTATCTGTCTCTGTGTCAATGTGTGTGTGTGTGTGTGTATCTGTCTCTGTGTCAATGTGTGTGTGTGTGCATCTGTCTGTGTCAATGAGTGTGTGTGTTTATGCATCTGTGTTTGTGTGTGTGTGTGTGCATCTGTCTCTGTCAATAAGTGTGTGTCTGTGCATGTGTGTGTGTGTGTCAGCATGTATGAGTGTTTAAATCTCAATTATGTGCAGTTTCAGGCCAAATGCCCCATTGAGCCTGCTCCCCCACTCAAACAGATCATGGTAAACACACACAGAGAAATATACAGGTAGTTTGGATGTATTTATTGACCTGTTAATGTGACTGAATGCTTCACATCCTGGTTTGCCATAGACACAAAAAATGAGACAGCATTGTAAGCAGTGTAGCTGGAAATATCAAATTGCAAAGAGTTTTTCATGTTTAGTAAATGGACAAAACTGGTGGTGATGTTTCAGAGCAGGGAAATGTAAATTGACACAACTTAGATTGAAAAGGGATAGAACAACATACTTTAATAAATGATGAAAAGACAGAAACCGTGGAAGCTCCAAATGTCCCGATATTTCACAGCTGGATTCACACAATACACACAGCAATGTCTCTGATATAGTGGAACTGTTGGAAATGTGGTTCATCTTAGTCCGGAGGCTGCCTTCATGTTCCAGAGTTAATCTGATCACTCTCATCAAAACAGGATCCACATTTCTGTACAATGTGAGTGAATTGTAAACTCAGTGAGTTCAGGTTCAATGTTTAAAATAACCAGGCCCTTTTCTGTGGCTGCTTTGGGGAATGTCAGTGGGATGTAGTTTCCAGGCAAGTGTGAACAATTGTATTGGGGAATCATTGGAAGCAGTTTCCATTGAGAGCTTCCTGCATTCTGGAAATGTGTGGGATCTATTCAGAGATAGGAAATCGATGGGTGAATAAAGATGCAGTTTGATGTTAATTACATGAGACTGTCGGCTTTGAAGATTCCCCAGTTCCATGTGCTGAGAGACAGGAATGATTAAACAATGTCTACAATTCAAAGCCTTCAGGCAAGTGAAAAAGCAGGAGAACAACTGAATCCACAAACGCTGCCACAGACAGTATTCCAAGCTTCAACTTCATGTTTGAATGTGAAATAAACCCCAGGCCACACTGGGATGCTGAACTATTTGATTCCTGTTTTTTTAAAATAAAAATCTGTGCTGAAACATTCCTTGGACAGAGCAGAGGGAATTTGACTCTGGATTTAGCCCATTCCAGGATTTGTGTTGGGAACATTTGAGGAAGGGTGCAGATTAAACATTATTCCTAACCGCTGGAATTGAAGTTGGGGGCTGATTGAATCAAACATTGAAAACAATGAGGGAAAGGGAGAGGCTGATAAAGAACAAGTTTTTTTCTGCTGGTTGGGGATTCCAGGATTTGGGAATATTTGGGGGTTAGCCTCAGTTTGGAATTTGAGAATTGTAGGAATGAAAACATTGCCAGATGTGGTGTGGGGTTAGTTTGAAACAATCTTCTGCAAATGGCTATTGATACTCAGACACTTGTTATT
This sequence comes from Carcharhinus amblyrhynchos, assembly GCF_965287045.1. Classification (NCBI taxonomy): domain Eukaryota; kingdom Metazoa; phylum Chordata; class Chondrichthyes; order Carcharhiniformes; family Carcharhinidae; genus Carcharhinus; species Carcharhinus amblyrhynchos. Next base: position 64,548 of record NW_027650420.1, read on the forward strand.
ATTTTCAATCTGGGGTTTGATAGATTTCCCTTAGTCCAAAGGGGTAAAGAGAAAGAGAGTTTCGATCACAGATCAGCCAGGATCTTATTGAATATCGGAACAGGCTTTCAGGAAGATTGTTCCAGATTCCAAACACCCTCTCGGTGAAGTGATTTTCCACATTTCACTTCCCCATCATTTCCAATCTGGGCCCTCTAGTTCATCACCATCTCTTGAGAGGGAAGAGTTTCTCACTCTTTAACCTGTCCATAACTCTGAGGATCTTCAATTTCCTTGTCTGTATCTGCGTGTCTCTCTGTGTCTCTCTATTTTTCTGTATCTGTGTCTCTTTGTGTTTCCTTGTCTGTATCTGTGTACCTCTCTGTGTCTCTGTATTTCTCTGTATCTGTATCTCTTTCTGTTTGCTTGTCTGTATCTGGGTGTCTCCCAGTGTCTCTCTATTTCTCAGTATCTGTGTCTCTTTCTGTTTCCTTGTCTGTATCTGTGTGTCTCCCAGTGTCTCTCTATTTCTCAGTATCTGTGTATCTTTCTGTTTCCTTGTCTGTATCTGTGTGTCTCTCTGTCTCTGTATTTCTCTGTATCTGTATCTCTTTCTGTTTCCTTGTCTGTATCTGTGTGTCTCCCAGTGTCTCTCTATTTCTCTGTATCTGTATCTCTTTCTGTTTCCTTGTCTGTATCTGTGTGTCTCTGTGTCTCTGTATTTCTCTGTATCTATGACTCTCTATCTCTATGTATCTGTGTCTCTCTGTCTCTATTGCTCTGCCTCTCTATCTCTCTATTTCTCTGTATCCATATCTGTGTATCCGTGTCTCTCTTGGTTTCTATCTCTCTGCGTGTCTCTTGTCTCTGTGTTTCTCTGTGTCTCTGTCTCTGTTTTTCTCTGTGTGTCTCTGTGTTCCTCTGCGTCTGTCTCCCTGTGTTTTTCTCTCTGTGTATCTCTTGTCTCTGTGTCTCTGTCTCTCTGTGTTTTTCTCTCTGTGTGTCTGTGTGTCTCTTGTCTCTGTGTTTCTCTGTGTCTCTGTCTCTGTGTTTCTCTCTGTGTGTCTGTGTGTTTTGATGCTAAGGGCCTAGTATTTTCAGCTCTGAGCTGAACCCACAATCTCCGGAGCGAAGATCGCTGTATTGAAGGCAGGAGGCCCAATCACTCTCTGTCTGGTTTAGTTTTGTAATGTTTAAGTTTTTAAACGTCTGTTAGCCTTGTTGGGGATCTCACTGCAGTTTGAGAAAAGCGAACACTGATCCCACACTAAACCCCCCCCCAAACACAGGACTGAGCAGAGAGTGTGAAATGGAACTGCTGTCAGACTGGGTTATTAAACTGACAGAAGGGATTTGAAAAATCTCTCAATGTTTTACCAATTAAAAACTCTAATGTCCCACATCATAAATATCTGATCATTGAACATAGAACATAGAACATTACAGCGCAGAACAGGCCCTTCGGCCCACGATGTTGCGCCGACCAGTTAAAAAAAACAACAACAATGACCCACTAACCTAAACCAATCCCTTTTCGTCCATAAACCTGTCCACAGACCTCTTAAACGCCCCCAAACTAGGCGCATTTACGACTGCAGCAGGCAGGGCATTCCAATCCCTCACCACCCTCTGGGTAAAGAACCTACCCCTGACATCTGTCCTATAACTACCCCCCCTTAGTTTAAAGCCATGCCCCCTCGTGTTAGATTTTTCCATCAGAGGAAAAAGGCTATCACTATCCACCCTATCTAAACCTCTAATCATCTTATATGTTTCAATAAGATCCCCTCTTAGCCGCCTTCTTTCCAGCAAAAACAACCCCAAATCCCTCAGCCTCTCCTCATAGGATCTCCCCTCCATACCAGGCAACATCCTGGTAAACCTCCTCTGCACCCTCTCCAAAGCCTCCACATCCTTCTTGTAATGTGGGGACCAGAACTGCACACAATACTCCAAGTGCGGCCACACCAGAGTTGTGTACAGTTGCAACATAACGCTACGACTCCTAAATTCAATCCCCCTACCAATAAACGCCAAGACACTGTATGCCTTCTTAACAACCTTATCTACTTGATTGGTGTATCTCTCTTTTACAGATCAAGTGATGGGTTGCATTTTGGACGCTGTAGATTTCCCTCAGCTGATTATGAAGATCTCTGAGCGACACAAACACAATATCTGCTCTCGGTGACTGTAACAGTCAAATTGTCTCTGTTTATCATTCTGAATCTGGAACTGAGACAATCGTGGACAGGATTGCAGTTTTCAGTGTGAAATGTATACGGTGATTTTTGTTGTAATGTAATTGTAGTTAATAGTTTTCTTGGAGTTTAAGTTTCATGTATAAATAAAGAACTTTTCTTGTTCCTTATTTACAATTGTTCATTTCCCGTGATGTTGAGCTGTTTTTTTCTCTTTCTGGTCTCTGTTACAGTTGTACAGATACCGGGCAGCTCAGATCACATGGGTTCTGATCGCAGTGTGAAGCTGAAAAGGATATATGTACTTTTGTTAACTTTAAAATCAATTTCCCTGTAAAATACTCTCTGAATTTTTAAATATACATTGAATGCAAAACTAGACCTGACTTTGCCTAATTCTGTCTCTCTTTTTGTATTTCTTGAATAGTGTATTTATGTGTGTGTCTCTCTATCTATATCTTTGTGGTTTTGTACATCTCTCTGCCTCTATTTATCTGTATCTCTCTCTGTCTGTATATCTCTGTTTATCTGTGTGTCTCTCTCTGTCTCTGTATTTCTCTCTATTTGTGTCTCTCTCTGTCTCAGTACATCACTGTTTATCTGTGTGTCTCTCTCTGTCTCTGTATTTCTCTCTATTTGTGTCTCTCCCTGTCTCTCTGTATATATCTCTCTGTTTATCTGTGTGTCTCTCTCTGTCTCTGTATTTCTCTCTATTTGTGTCTCTCTCTGTATCTGTGTATCTTTCTCTGTTTCTCTCTCTGTCTCTGTGTCAATACCTCTCTGGGTATCTGTGTGTGTTTGTGTCTTTGCATTTCTCTATATCTGTCTCTGTCTCTGTGTCTCGATGCTAAGGGCCTAGTATTTTAGGCTCTGTGCTGAACCCACATCTCTCTGATTCTGAGAGAAGATCAACATTGAAGGTGTGAGGCCTCATCACTCTGTCTGGTTTTGTAATCTTTACATTTTTAAACCCTGTCTCTTAAAAGTCTGTTAGAAGTCCTCCATTTTCAAATCTTTACCCTGCTTCTGCTGTGTCTCAGACTCCACCTGGTCTGCACATCTTTGGACTGTGGAAGGAAACCAGGAAGAAACCCACGCAGACATGGGGAGAATGTGCAAACTCCATTCCCAAGCCGAGAATTGAACCCGGGTCCCTGGTGCTGTGAGGCGGCAATGCTAACCATCGTGTCCCCGTGCTGTCCTATCCCATGTACTGGGATGCAGTGAAAGGTTTGGTTTCTTGCACACTGCACAGACAAAAGGCCAATCAACCCAACCCGCACTTCTTTGTACTGTGGGAGGAAACGAGAATTTCTTTAATCTGTCCTTAAAGAATTATTGACTAATCTTTAAACGTCCACATGAACCCTGACAGAACAAGGCCAACATGGGGGAATCTAGTATCAGGTTTGAAAATGGATTAATTAGTGTCAGAAGTAGAGTTATATTAACACTGCAATGAAGTTACTGTGAAAAGCCTGTAGTCACCAAGCTCTGGGACCTGATTGGGTTACACTGAGGGAGAATTTAGCACAGCTGATCCACCTTTCAAACTGTGAGAGTAAACCGGAGGAAACCCACACAGACACGGGGAGAATGTGCAAGCTTCACACAGACAGTGACCCCCAGCACTGTCTCAGAGTAAGGGGAGGGGGTAGGATGTTTAGGACTGAGATGAGGAGGAATTTCTTCCCTCAGAGTCATAGAGTCACACAGTGAAGAACAGGCCCTTTGGCACATCGACTCTGCACCAACAGGAACTCCCACTAAAGCTGTGCTAGCCCAGTTTTCCATCTCTTGTCCCGTATCTGGGAACGTCGGGATGTTTTGAGCGCTCATCCAAATGTTTTTGAAAGATTGGAAGGTTTCCAGCCTCCATTCCCTTCCCAGGCAGCGTGTCCCCGAATCTCCCCACCCTCCGAGTGAACATTCCTCACAACTCCCCTCCGACTCACTCCGACTAAAACCCTGTCCCCTCGTGACTGACGAGTGAGGTGAGCAGAGCTGCACACAGTGTTCCAGCCTCCCCATCGCTCTGTGTAACTCCAACCTGAACTCTTTACTCTTATTCTCTACACCATGACTGATAAAGGCAAGTGTTTCATCTGCCTTCTTTACCCCCTGATTCACCTACTCTGCTGCCTTCAGGGATCTGGGAATCATTTCCCGAGATCCGTATGTTCCTCTGAGCTTCCCAGTGTCCCGCCACTCATTAAATACTCCCTCACCTTGTTACTTCTTCCAAATGGCATCAGCTCCCACTTATCAGGGTTAAATCCCATATGCTGTGCCTATCTGACCCAACCCAGTTCTATCTCCCTGTAACCTCCAACCTTCTCCCCGATTAACCATCCCACCAATCTTGGTCTCATCTGGACACCTTGCTGATCATTGCCCCCAGATTATCCTCTGTAACATTGATATAGAACAATAATAAACCCCCCCAGCACTGAGCCTTGTGGGACCCCACAACTGGACACAGGCCTCCAGTCACTCAAACAGCTTTCTACCACCCACCCTCAGTGTCCAAACCCTAAACCAGTTTCCAATCCATCTCCCCAACTTTCCCAGAATTCCGGGATGGGAAATCTTTGGAATTCTCTATCCCGGAGGGTTGTGGAGGCTCCGTCATCGTTCACAGATTGAGATACCAGAGGAAACCACATCCCTGTGTTCAGATTCCTGATACAAAGCCCAGATTGTAATAACTGAGAGAGGTTTAGGGCAGAGATTACTGATACAAGGCCCAGATTGTAATAACTGAGAGAGGTTTAGGGCAGAGATTACTGATACAAAGCCCAGATTGTAATAACTGAGAGAGGTTTAGGGCAGAGATTACTGATACAAGGCCCAGATTGTAATAACAGAGAGGTTTAGGGCACAGATTACTGATACAAGGCCCAGATTGTAATAACTGAGAGAGGTTTAGGGCAGAGATTACTGATACAAGGCCCAGATTGTAATAACTGAGAGAGGTTTAGGGCAGAGATTACTGATACAAGGCCAAGATTGTAATAACTGAGAGAGGTTTAGGGCAGAGATTACTGATACAAGGCCCAGATTGTAATAACAGAGAGGTTTAGGGCAGAGATTACTGATACAAGGCCCAGATTGTAATAACTGAGAGAGGTTTAGAGCACAGATTACTGATACAAGGCCCAGATTGTAATAACTGAGAGAGGTTTAGGGCAAAGATTGCTGATACAAGGCCCAGATTGTAATAACTGAGAGAGGTTGAGGACAGAGATTACTGATACAAGGCCCAGATTGTATTAACTGAGAGAGGTTTAGGGCAGAGATTACTGATACAAGGCCCAGATTGTAATCGCTGAGAGAGATTTACGGCAGAGGTTACTGATACAAGGCACAGATTGTCATAACTGAGTGAGGTTTAGGGCAAAGATTACTGATACAAAGCCCAGGTTGTAATAATGGGAAAGGTTTAGGACAGAGGTTACTGATACAAGGCCAAGATTGTAATAACTGAGAGGTTAGGATAGAGATTACTGATACAAGGCCCAGATTGTCATAACTGAGAGAGGTTTACAACAAAGATTACTGATACAAGGCCCTGATTGTCATAACCAAGAAAGTTTTATGGCAGTATTTCCTGATACAAGGCCCAGATTGTAATAATGGGAAAGGTTTAGGGCAGAGGTTACTGATACAAGGCCCAGATTGTAATAACAGAGTGTCTATTAATTGTAGTTAATAGTTTTCTTATAGTTTAAATTTCATGTATAAATAAAGAACTTTTCTTGTTCCTTATTCACAATTGTTCATTTCCCGTGATGTTGAGCTCCTGTTGCTTCTCTTTGTGGTCTCTGTTACAGTTGTACAGATACCGGGCAGCTCAGATCGCATGGGTTCTGATCTCAGTGTGAACTCAAAGATCAGATTCACTTTTGTTAACTTTAAAATCAATTTTCCTGTGAAATATTCTCTGAATTTTTAAATAAACATTGAATGCAAAATTAACTAATTCTGACTTTGTCTAACTCCATCTCTCTTTCTCTATATCTCTGTTAGTATGAATTTGTGTGCGTGTCTCTCTAAATATCTCTCTACATATCTGTGTGTCTCTGCCTCTGTATTTCTCTGTATCTGTTTCTCTTTGTTTCCTTGTCTGTATCTGTGTATCTCTCTGTGTCTCTGTATTTCTCTGTATCTGTGTGTCTTTCTGTTTCCTTGTCTGTATCTGTGTATCTCTCTGTGTCTCTGTATTTCTCTGTATCTGTGTCTCTTTCTGTCTCCTTGCCTGTATCTATGTGTCTCTGTGTCTCTGTATTTCTCTGTATCTGTGTCTCTTTCTATCTCCTTGTCTGTATCTGTGCATCTCTCTGTGTCTCTGTATTTCTCTGTATCTGTGTCTCTTTCTGTTTCCTTGTCTGTATCTGTGTATCTCTGTGTCTCTGTATTTCTCTGTATCTGTGTCTCTTTCTGTTTCCTTGTCTGTATCTGTGTGTCTCTCTGTGTCTCTGTATTTCTCCGTATCTATGACTCTCTATCTCTATGTATCTGTGTCTCTCTGTCTCTATCGCTCTGCCTCTCTATCTCTCTATTTCTCTGTATCCATATCTGTCTGTCTCTATCCCCTCTGTGTATCTGTGTCTCTCTTGGTTTCTATCTCTCTGTGTGTCTCTTATCTCTGTGTTTCTCTGTGTCTCTGTCTCAGTGTTTTTCTCTCTGTGTCTGTTGTCTCTGTGTTTCTCTGTGTCTCTGTCTCTCAGTGTTTTTCTCTCTGTGTTTTCTCTCTGTGTGTCTGTGTGTTTCTTGTCTGTGTTTCTCTGTGTCTCTGTCTCTCTGTGTTTTCTCTCTGTGTGTCTGTGTGTTTCTTGTCTCTGTGTTTCTCTGTCTCTGTGTTTTTCTCTCTGTGTGTCTCTGTGTTTCTCTGTGTCTCTGTCTCTGTGTTTTTCTCTGTGTGTCTGTGTGTTTTTTGTCTCTGTGTCTCTGTCTCTCTGTGCTTTTCTCCCTGTGTGTCTGTGTGTCTCTGTTTCTCTGTGTCTCTGTCTCTCTGTGTTTTTCTCTCTGTGTGTCTCTTGTCTCTGTGTTTCTGTGTCTCTGTCTCTCTGTGTTTTTCTCTCTGTGTGTCTGTGTGTTTTGATGCTAAGGGCCTAGTATTTTCAGCTCTGAGCTGAACCCACAATCTCTGGAGCGAAGATCGCTGCATTGAAGGCAGGAGGCCCAATCACTCTCTGTCTGGTTTAGTTTTGTAATGTTTAAGTTTTTAAACGTCTGTTACCCTTGTTGGGGATCTCACTGCAGTTTGAGAAAAGCAAACACTGATCCGACACTAACCGCCCCCCCCCCAACACAGGACTGAGCAGAGAGTGTGAAATGGAACTGCTGTCAGACTGGGTTATTAAACTGACAGAAGGGATTTGAAAAATCTCTCAATGTTTCACTGATTAAAAACTCTAATGTCCCACATCATAAATATCTGATCATTGGTGTATCTCTCTTTTACAGATCAAGTGATGGGTTGAATTTTGGACGCTGTAGATTTCCCTCAGCTGATTGAGAAGATCTCTGAGTGACACAAACACAATATCTGCTCTCGGTGACTGTAACAGTCAAATTGTCTCTGTTTATCACTCTGAATCTGGAACTGAGACAATCGTGGACAGGATTGCAGTTTTCAGTGTGAAATGTATAAGGGGATTTTTGTTGTAATGTAATTGTAGTTAATAGTTTTCTTGGAGTTTAAGTTTCATGTATAAATAAAGAACTTTTCTTGTACCTTATTCACAATTGTTCATTTCCCGTGATGTTGAGCTCTGTTTTTTCTCTTTCTGGTCTCTGTTACAGTTGTACAGATACCGGGCAGCTCAGATCGCATGGGTTCTGATCTCAGTGTGAAGCTGAAAAGGACAGATGTACTTTTGTTAACTTTAAAATCAATTTTCCTGTAAAATACTCTCTGAATTTTTAAATAAACATTGAATGCAAAGCTAGATCTGACTTTGCCTAATTCCATCTCTCTTTTTGAATTTCGCGATTCGTGTATTTACGTATGTGTCTCTCTATTTCATCTTTCTTACTTTATCATATCTCTGTCTCTATCTGTATCTGTCTCTCTCTCTCTCTCTCCCCCTCTCTGTCTCTCTGTATATATCTCTCTATCTGTGTGTTTCTCTCTCTGTCTCTGTATTGCTATATGTGTCTGTCTCTGTCTCTCTGTATTTCATACAGATGGAGGCAGGGTGATCTCTGGGTGCATTGAGACAGCATCACCAGCAGATGGCGGCAGGGTGATCTCTGGGTGCATTGACACAGCATCACCAGCAGATGGAGGCAGGGTGATCTCTGGGTGCATTGACACAGCATCACCAGCAGATGGAGGCAGGGTGATCTCTGGGTGCATTGACACAGCATCACCAGCAGATGGAGGCAGGGTGATCTCTGGGTGCATTGACACGGCATCACCAGCAGATGGAGGCAGGGTGATCTCTGGGTGCATTGACACGGCATCACCAGCAGATGGCGGCAGGGTGATCTCTGGGTGCATTGACACGGCATCACCAGCAGATGGAGGCAGGGTGATCTCTGGGTGCATTGACACGGCATCACCAGCAGATGGCGGCAGGGTGATCTCTGGGTGCATTGACACGGCATCACCAGCAGATGGAGGCAGGGTGATCTCTGGGTGCATTGACACGGCATCACCAGCAGATGGAGGCAGGGTGATCTCTGGGTGCATTGACACGGCATCACCAGCAGATGGAGGCAGGGTGATCTCTGGGTGCATTGACACGGCATCACCAGCAGATGGAGGCAGGGTGATCTCTGGGTGCATTGACACGGCATCACCAGCAGATGGAGGCAGGGTGATCTCTGGGTGCATTGACACAGCATCACCAGCAGATGGAGGCAGGGTGATCTCTGGGTGCATTGAGACCTTTTGTGAGCTTCATAATTGAATATTGTAAACAATCTTCTGATCGATAGATTCAAAAATGGCACGTTCCATTTACAACAACACCTATTTGCACTTAGTATCTGTAACATAGTAAAGCATGCTATAGCTTACAGTTTGACTCCATAGTTGAAACCTTACCACATTGTCAGAACGTTAATGGTTCAAACCTAACTCAAGAATTTGAACATGTAATCCAGCCAGTGTACACTCTCATTTTTGTCAACGTGCATGGCTTATTTACAGATTACAACCAATGTCCCGGACTGCTGTATCACCGTACCTGGGTACGTCCAGCCCCACTAGCAGGACAGATCCATCAGAGTTGACGGTACATTGTTATGCACTCAGGAATGACCACGGGAGTCCTGAATATTGACTCCGGATCCCATTAAGTTTTGTGGTTTCATGTCAAACGTGGAGTAGGAAACCTCCTGCTGACTACCACCTACCTGCTGAAGGCACTGACAAAATCTCAATAGTAGTACTGAAGACTTGCGGTCTGGAACTAACTGCTCCGAGATGAGCTGTTCTAGTATAGCTACAACGCTGGCACGAATGTCATACTTTGCCTGGGTATCTCTTGTCCATAAAAGGCAGGACAAATCCAATCTAGCCAACTATATTTCCATCAATTTGCTTTTCAGCAAATAGCGAAATATTTACACGACTTCACCTTGCAAAATTACAAAACCATTAGAAAGGAATTACGCTGTCTGAAAGTAGCCCACCCAGAAAATTGATTTATTCAAGAGTGGTCTATCCCCTGAACTACTCACAGACATCCAGATACAATGGGCGGACTTCTCCGACCGCAGCGGTTTAAAAACCTGAAATTCCCACCCGACCGTCAACGGGGTTTCACATTCGCTGCAACCCACCCGCTAAAATTCCAGCAGCAGGCGGGATGGGACAACTCTGGCCAATGTGTTTGTCCAGGTGGGTGTGGACTGTGCTATTAAACTCAATCACTTTGGACAATGGACCCTGGCTGAGAAGAGGGCTTCACAGACCATTTAATTCAGTCATTATAAACAATGCACCTCGAATGAAGCTTCCTCAGCTTCTGTGACCATATTCAGTAATTGGGCAGTTAATCACATGATAGCAAACAAACTATTTCAATTAGAGAAGAAACTGCAGTATGGTTGGAATCAGATAGATAATGAGTGGGTAACAACGAGAAGATAATTTGAGGTCTCTCTTGCATTCTCTCCTGCTCTATCCATTCTGCAAATACGTGTCCTGCCTGTATCTGACTGGCCAGATCGGTAGTGTCTTCAAAGTGAAGCGCACAGTCGCCAGCTTCAGAGGAAACAGAGATTATCCCTTAGGAGCTTAAACCATCTTGGCTGAGAATTGAGAAAACTCCACCCGGTGGTCCCTTGTTGCTATGATTCTATGATAATATGTTTGTATAATCAAGAAAAACTATACTGGTTTTATCCATTTTGTGATGCCTGGACATGAAAAACACCATATATTTATACATTTTTTCTTTCTCAAATGTCACCGATATTTATATCATGTTACTTGGGATTGCAGTGATGCGAGTGACTGTAGAGGAGATTTTCCTTCAGATTAAAGATAGAATTCTATTTGAGTGACGGCCTTCTGATTTTCTTGACGATCTGACACAGATACAACTTGGAAGCTGTGAAAACCTGATTTCCAATCACTTGAATAAATTTACATCTAATTAAAGACCCCCAAAAAAACAAGGTTTTCATACCTCAGCAACGTAGGCACCCACGACATAGGTAGGAAAAGGGACGGGGATATAAAACAGAATTTCAGGGAGTTAGGGTGGAAGCTTAGAGCTAAAACAGAGTGGTTATCTCTGGGTTGTTACCTGTGCCTCGGGATAGCATGGAGAAGAATAGAGAGAGAACATTTGAAGTCGTGGCTAAAGGGATGGTGCAGGAGGGAAGGGTTCAGATACTTGGACAATCGGGGCTCATTCTGGGGTAGGTGGGACCTCTGCAAGAGGGATGGTCTGCACCTGAACCAGAGGGGAACTAATACCTTGGGGGGAAAATTTGCCAATGCTATTCAGGGGGGTTTAAACTGATTCAGAGGGGGGTGGGAACCTGAATTGTAGCTCCAGCGTACAGGAGGTTGAGAGTAGGAAGGTCACGGATAAGGTTTCTAGGTCACAGCAGTGTATCGGCAGGCGGGAGGGTGGTTTGAAGCGTGTATACTTTAATGCGAGGAGCATACGCAATAAAGGTGGATGAACTTGCAGCCTGAGTCGGTGCCTGGGACAGGAATGGTTGTTGCAGGTTCCGGGGTTCAGATGTTTCAGTCAGAGTAGAGAAGATGGTAGAAGAGGGGGAGGCGTAGCATTGTCGGTCAAGGACTGTATTACGGTGGCAGAAAGGACGTGTGATGTGGACCTGTCTACTGAGGTAGTAGAGGCTGAGATTAGAAACAGGAAAGGAGAGGTCACCCTGCTGGGAATTGCTTATAGGCCTCCAAAAAGTTCCAGAGATGTCGAGGAAAGGTTTCGTGACACAGTATGTAGATAGGCCAACAAGAGGTGAAGCTACATTGGATTCGGTACTGGGTAATGAACCAGACCAGGTGTTAGACTTGGAGGTAGGTGAGCACTTTGGTGATAGTGACCACAGTTTGGTTACGTTTACCTTAGTGATGGAAAGGGATAGGCGTATACCGAAGGGCAGAAGTTATAGCTGGGGGAAGGTAATTATGAGGCTATTAGGTGAGATTTAGGATACATAAGGTGGAGTAGGAAATTGCAGGGGCTGGGAACATCTGAAATGTGGAGCTTATTCAAGGAGCAGCTACTGCGAGTTCTCGGTAAATATGTACCTGTCAGGCAGGGAGGAAGCGGTCGAGCGAGGGAACCGTGGCGTACTAAGGAAGTCGAATCTCTGGTGAAGAGGAACAAGGAGGCTTATGTAAATTTGAGAAGTGGAGGCTCAGTTAGGACACTGGAGAGTTATAAATTAGCCGGGTTACCCACTTGCCTTCTTCCCGTTGCCCCGGTGTGACCACTTGCCGGTAGCTCCTGGCAATTACCTCCTCGTTCTCTCTAATGAGATGAAGGTCCTCGAGCTGCAGTTCCAGTTCCTTAACCTGGTCCCTTAGGGACTGCAGCTCCACACACCGAGCACAGATATGGATGTCTGGGAGACCAGAAGCTTCCAGGACCTCCCACATATTACATTGGTAACCACATACTTGCCTCACACCCATACTTGCCCTTTTTAGAAATACAGAGAAAAAAGTAATAGGAACTTATAAACTTACATTGCCACACCCTGTGAGCCAAAGCCCTTACAGATCACAAAAACCAACTTATCTGTTCTCACTCCAAGCCCCTCTCTCTCTTTTTTAGGTTAGAGGAGGTGGGAGGGTGGGATAATCTACCTGTGTAGAGTATTGGGATGCCTCACCAGACCAATTTATGGTAAGGAAAAAAAACTACCCAAGTCCCTTTGCAAACTGCTTCCTGTTTCTGCTATAAAATTCAAATAAAAACTAGAAAAGTTAGCTTTAACTCACCTTCAAGCTCTCCTCTTACAAATCGCTGCCTCTCTTCAGTGCTCCCAAGGAACAATGAGGTCGATTCCTTGAGGTGAGTAACTTGTAAATGGGCCGGGTGGGGCGGGTGGGGGAACTACCCAAGTCCCTTTGCAAACTGCTTCCTGTTTCTGCTATAAAATGTTTTAAAGAACTAGCAAAGTTAGCTTTAACTCACCCTGAAGCGCTCCTCTGACAAATCGCTGCCTCTCTTTAGTGCTCCCAAGGAACAATGAGGTCAATTCCTTAAGGTGAGTAACTTTTAAATGGGCAGGGCAGGGCTGGAACTACCCCATTCCCTTTGCAAACTGCTTCCTGTTTCTGCTATAAAATTTAAATAAAAACTAGCAAAGTTAGCTTTAACTCACCTTGAAGCTCTCCTCTTACAAATCGCTGCCTCTCTTCAGCGCTCCCAAGGAACAATGAGGTTGATTGCCTGAGGTGAGTAACTTTTAAATGGGCAGGGCGGGGCTGAAACTACCCAAGTCCCTTTGCAAACTGCTTCCTGTTTCTGGTATAAAAGTCAGAAGAAACTAGCACAGTTAGCTTTAACTCACCCTCAAGCTCTCCTCCTACAAATCGCTGCCTCTCTTCAGTGCTCCCAAGGAACAATGAGATTGATTCCTTGAGGTGAGTAACTTTTAAACGGGAAGGAGAGGAGGGAATCTACCCAAGTCCCTTCATAGTGAGATGATTTTGGTACAGAAGCAGGGAGGGACAGCTGCATTATGGTTTGTCTGAAGGATTAGGGTTTGGTTTCAGCTTAGGGTTACTCTATGTTAGGGTTAGGGTTAGGGTTAGGGTTAGGGTTAGGGTTAGGGTTAGGGTTAGGGTTAGGGTTAGGGTTAGGGTTAGGGTTAGGGTTAGGGTTAGGGTTAGGGTTAGGGTTAGGGTTAGGGTTAGGGTTAGGGTTAGGGTTAGGGTTAGGGTTAGGGTTAGGGTTAGGGTTAGGGTTAGGGTTAGGGTTAGGGTTAGGGTTAGGGTTAGGGTTAGGGTTAGGGTTAGGGTTAGGGTTAGGGTTAGGGTTAGGGTTAGGGTTAGGGTTAGGGTTAGGGTTAGGGTTAGGGTTAGGGTTAGGGTTAGGGTTAGGGTTAGGGTTAGGGTTAGGGTTAGGGTTAGGGTTAGGGTTAGGGTTAGGGTTAGGGTTAGGGTTAGGGTTAGGGTTAGGGTTAGGGTTAGGGTTAGGGTTAGGGTTAGGGTTAGGGTTAGGGTTAGGGTTAGGGTTAGGGTTAGGGTTAGGGTTAGGGTTAGGGTTAGGGTTAGGGTTAGGGTTAGGGTTAGGGTTAGGGTTAGGGTTAGGGTTAGGGTTAGGGTTAGGGTTAGGGTTAGGGTTAGGGTTAGGGTTAGGGTTAGGGTTAGGGTTAGGGTTAGGGTTAGGGTTAGGGTTAGGGTTAGGGTTAGGGTTAGGGTTAGGGTTAGGGTTAGGGTTAGGGTTAGGGTTAGGGTTAGGGTTAGGGTTAGGGTTAGGGTTAGGGTTAGGGTTAGGGTTAGGGTTAGGGTTAGGGTTAGGGTTAGGGTTAGGGTTAGGGTTAGGGTTAGGGTTAGGGTTAGGGTTAGGGTTAGGGTTAGGGTTAGGGTTAGGGTTAGGGTTAGGGTTAGGGTTAGGGTTAGGGTTAGGGTTAGGGTTAGGGTTAGGGTTAGGGTTAGGGTTAGGGTTAGGGTTAGGGTTAGGGTTAGGGTTAGGGTTAGGGTTAGGTTAGGGTTAGGGTTAGGGTTAGGGTTAGGGTTAGGGTTAGGGTTAGGGTTAGGGTTAGGGTTAGGGTTAGGGTTAGGGTTAGGGTTAGGGTTAGGGTTAGGGTTAGGGTTAGGGTTAGGGTTAGGGTTAGGGTTAGGGTTAGGGTTAGGGTTAGGGTTAGGGTTAGGGTTAGGGTTAGGGTTAGGGTTAGGGTTAGGGTTAGGGTTAGGGTTAGGGTTAGGGTTAGGGTTAGGGTTAGGGTTAGGGTTAGGGTTAGGGTTAGGGTTAGGGGTTAGGGTTAGGGTTAGGGTTAGGGTTAGGGTTAGGGTTAGGGTTAGGGTTAGGGTTAGGGTTAGGGTTAGGGTTAGGGTTAGGGTTAGGGTTAGGGTTAGGGTTAGGGTTAGGGTTAGGGTTAGGGTTAGGGTTAGGGTTAGGGTTAGGGTTAGGGTTAGGGTTAGGTTAGGGTTAGGGTTAGGGTTAGGGTTAGGGTTAGGGTTAGGGTTAGGGTTAGGGTTAGGGTTAGGGTTAGGGTTAGGGTTAGGGTTAGGGTTAGGGTTAGGGTTAGGGTTAGGGTTAGGGTTAGGGTTAGGGTTAGGGTTAGGGTTAGGGTTAGGGTTAGGGTTAGGGTTAGGGTTAGGGTTAGGGTTAGGGTTAGGGTTAGGGTTAGGGTTAGGGTTAGGTTAGGGTTAGGGTTAGGGTTAGGGTTAGGGTTAGGGTTAGGGTTAGGGTTAGGGTTAGGGTTAGGGTTAGGGTTAGGGTTAGGGTTAGGGTTAGGGTTAGGGTTAGGGTTAGGGTTAGGGTTAGGGTTAGGGTTAGGGTTAGGGTTAGGGTTAGGGTTAGGGTTAGGGTTAGGGTTAGGGTTAGGGTTAGGGTTAGGGTTAGGGTTAGGGTTAGGGTTAGGGTTGGGTTAGGGTTAGGGTTAGGGTTAGGGTTAGGGTTAGGGTTAGGGTTAGGGTTAGGGTTAGGGTTAGGGTTAGGGGTTAGGGTTAGGGTTAGGGTTAGGGTTAGGGTTAGGGTTAGGGTTAGGGTTAGGGTTAGGGTTAGGGTTAGGGTTAGGGTTAGGGTTAGGGTTAGGGTTAGGGTTAGGGTTAGGGTTAGGGTTAGGGTTAGGGTTAGGGTTAGGGTTAGGGTTAGGGTTAGGGTTAGGGTTAGGGTTAGGGTTAGGGTTAGGGTTAGGGTTAGGGTTAGGGTTAGGGTTAGGGTTAGGGTTAGGGTTAGGGTTAGGGTTAGGGTTAGGGTTAGGGTTAGGGTTAGGGTTAGGGTTAGGGTTAGGGTTAGGGTTAGGGTTAGGGTTAGGGTTAGGGTTAGGGTTAGGGTTAGGGTTAGGGTTAGGGTTAGGGTTAGGGTTAGGGTTAGGGTTAGGGTTAGGGTTAGGGTTAGGGTTAGGGTTAGGGTTAGGGTTAGGGTTAGGGTTAGGGTTAGGGTTAGGGTTAGGGTTAGGGTTAGGGTTAGGGTTAGGGTTAGGGTTAGGGTTAGGGTTAGGGTTAGGGTTAGGGTTAGGGTTAGGGTTAGGGTTAGGGTTAGGGTTAGGGTTAGGGTTAGGGTTAGGGTTAGGGTTAGGGTTAGGGTTAGGGTTAGGGTTAGGGTTAGGGTTAGGGTTAGGGTTAGGGTTAGGGTTAGGGTTAGGGTTAGGGTTAGGGTTAGGGTTAGGGTTAGGGTTAGGGTTAGGGTTAGGGTTAGGGTTAGGGTTAGGGTTAGGGTTAGGGTTAGGGTTAGGGTTAGGGTTAGGGTTAGGGTTAGGGTTAGGGTTAGGGTTAGGGTTAGGGTTAGGGTTAGGGTTAGGGTTAGGGTTAGGGTTAGGGTTAGGGTTAGGGTTAGGGTTAGGGTTAGGGTTAGGGTTAGGGTTAGGGTTAGGGTTAGGGTTAGGGTTAGGGTTAGGGTTAGGGTTAGGGTTAGGGTTAGGGTTAGGGTTAGGGTTAGGGTTAGGGTTAGGTTAGGGTTAGGGTTAGGGTTAGGGTTAGGGTTAGGGTTAGGGTTAGGGTTAGGGTTAGGGTTAGGGTTAGGGTTAGGGTTAGGGTTAGGGTTAGGGTTAGGGTTAGGGTTAGGGTTAGGGTTAGGGTTAGGGTTAGGGTTAGGGTTAGGGTTAGGGTTAGGGTTACGTGGTTAGGGGTTAGGGTTAGGGTTAGGGTTAGGGTTAGGGTTAGGGTTAGGGTTAGGGTTAGGGTTAGGGTTAGGGTTAGGGTTAGGGTTAGGGTTAGGGTTAGGGTTAGGGTTAGGGTTAGGGTTAGGGTTAGGGTTAGGGTTAGGGTTAGGGTTAGGGTTAGGGTTAGGGTTAGGGTTAGGGTTAGGGTTAGGGTTAGGGTTAGGGTTAGGGTTAGGGTTAGGGTTAGGGTTAGGGTTAGGGTTAGGGTTAGGGTTAGGGTTAGGGTTAGGGTTAGGGTTAGGGTTAGGTTAGGGTTAGGGTTAGGGTTAGGGTTAGGGTTAGGGTTAGGGTTAGGGTTAGGGTTAGGGTTAGGGTTAGGGTTAGGGTTAGGGTTAGGGTTAGGGTTAGGTTAGGGTTAGGGTTAGGGTTAGGGTTAGGGTTAGGGTTAGGGTTAGGTTAGGGTTAGGGTTAGGGTTAGGGTTAGGGTTAGGGTTAGGGTTAGGGTTAGGGTTAGGGTTAGGGTTAGGGTTAGGGTTAGGGTTAGGGTTAGGGTTAGGGTTAGGGTTAGGGTTAGGGTTAGGGTTAGGGTTAGGGTTAGGGTTAGGGTTAGGGTTAGGGTTAGGGTTAGGGTTAGGGTTAGGGTTAGGGTTAGGGTTAGGGTTAGGGTTAGGGTTAGGGTTAGGGTTAGGGTTAGGGTTAGGGTTAGGGTTAGGGTTAGGGTTAGGGTTAGGGTTAGGGTTAGGGTTAGGGTTAGGGTTAGGGTTAGGGTTAGGGTTAGGGTTAGGGTTGGGTTAGGGTTAGGGTTAGGGTTAGGGTTAGGGTTAGGGTTAGGGTTAGGGTTAGGGTTAGGGTTAGGGTTAGGGTTAGGGTTAGGGTTAGGGTTAGGGTTAGGGTTAGGGTTAGGGTTAGGGTTAGGGTTAGGGTTAGGGTTAGGGTTAGGGTTAGGGTTAGGGTTAGGGTTAGGGTTAGGGTTAGGGTTAGGGTTAGGGTTAGGGTTAGGTTAGGTTAGGGTTAGGGTTAGGGTTAGGGTTAGGGTTAGGGTTAGGGTTAGGGTTAGGGTTAGGGTTAGGGTTAGGGTTAGGGTTAGGGTTAGGGTTAGGGTTAGGGTTAGGGTTAGGGTTAGGGTTAGGGTTAGGGTTAGGGTTAGGGTTAGGGTTAGGGTTAGGGTTAGGGTTAGGGTTAGGGTTAGGGTTAGGGTTAGGGTTAGGGTTAGGGTTAGGGTTAGGGTTAGGGTTAGGGTTAGGGTTAGGGTTAGGGTTAGGGTTAGGGTTAGGGTTAGGGTTAGGGTTAGGGTTAGGGTTAGGGTTAGGTTAGGGTTAGGGTTAGGGTTAGGGTTAGGGTTAGGGTTAGGGTTAGGGTTAGGTTAGGTTAGGGTTAGGGTTAGGGTTAGGGTTAGGGTTAGGGTTAGGGTTAGGGTTAGGGTTAGGGTTAGGGTTAGGGTTAGGGTTAGGGTTAGGGTTAGGGTTAGGGTTAGGGTTAGGGTTAGGGTTAGGGTTAGGGTTAGGGTTAGGGTTAGGGTTAGGGTTAGGGTTAGGGTTAGGGTTAGGGTTAGGGTTAGGGTTAGGGTTAGGGTTAGGGTTAGGGTTAGGGTTAGGGTTAGGGTTAGGGTTAGGGTTAGGGTTAGGGTTAGGTTAGGGTTAGGGTTAGGGTTAGGGTTAGGGTTAGGGTTAGGGTTAGGGTTAGGGTTAGGGTTAGGGTTAGGGTTAGGGTTAGGGTTAGGGTTAGGGTTAGGGTTAGGGTTAGGGTTAGGGTTAGGGTTAGGGTTAGGGTTAGGGTTAGGGTTAGGGTTAGGGTTAGGGTTAGGGTTAGGGTTAGGGTTAGGGTTAGGGTTAGGGTTAGGGTTAGGGTTAGGGTTAGGGTTAGGGTTAGGGTTAGGGTTAGGGTTAGGGTTAGGGTTAGGGTTAGGGTTAGGGTTAGGGTTAGGGTTAGGGTTAGGGTTAGGGTTAGGGTTAGGGTTAGGGTTAGGGTTAGGGTTAGGGTTAGGGTTAGGTTAGGGTTAGGGTTAGGGTTAGGGTTAGGGTTAGGGTTAGGGTTAGGGTTAGGGTTAGGGTTAGGGTTAGGGTTAGGGTTAGGGTTAGGGTTAGGGTTAGGGTTAGGGTTAGGTTAGGGTTAGGGTTAGGGTTAGGGTTAGGGTTAGGGTTAGGGTTAGGGTTAGGGTTAGGGTTAGGGTTAGGGTTAGGGTTAGGGTTAGGGTTAGGGTTAGGGTTAGGGTTAGGGTTAGGGTTAGGGTTAGGGTTAGGGTTAGGGTTAGGGTTAGGGTTAGGGTTAGGGTTAGGGTTAGGGTTAGGGTTAGGGTTAGGGTTAGGGTTAGGGTTAGGGTTAGGGTTAGGGTTAGGGTTAGGGTTAGGGTTAGGGTTAGGGTTAGGGTTAGGGTTAGGGTTAGGGTTAGGGTTAGGGTTAGGGTTAGGGTTAGGGTTAGGGTTAGGGTTAGGGTTAGGGTTAGGGTTAGGTTAGGGTTAGGGTTAGGGTTAGGGTTAGGGTTAGGGTTAGGGTTAGGGTTAGGGTTAGGGTTAGGGTTAGGGTTAGGGTTAGGGTTAGGTTAGGGTTAGGGTTAGGGTTAGGGTTAGGGTTAGGGTTAGGGTTAGGGTTAGGGTTAGGGTTAGGGTTAGGGTTAGGGTTAGGGTTAGGGTTAGGGTTAGGGTTAGGGTTAGGGTTAGGGTTAGGGTTAGGGTTAGGGTTAGGGTTAGGGTTAGGGTTAGGGTTAGGGTTAGGGTTAGGGTTAGGGTTAGGGTTAGGGTTAGGGTTAGGGTTAGGGTTAGGGTTAGGGTTAGGGTTAGGGTTAGGGTTAGGGTTAGGGTTAGGTTAGGGTTAGGGTTAGGGTTAGGGTTAGGGTTAGGGTTAGGGTTAGGGTTAGGGTTAGGGTTAGGGTTAGGGTTAGGTTAGGGTTAGGGTTAGGGTTAGGGTTAGGGTTAGGGTTAGGGTTAGGGTTAGGGTTAGGGTTAGGGTTAGGGTTAGGGTTAGGGTTAGGGTTAGGGTTAGGGTTAGGGTTAGGGTTAGGGTTAGGGTTAGGGTTAGGGTTAGGGTTAGGGTTAGGGTTAGGGTTAGGGTTAGGGTTAGGGTTAGGGTTAGGGTTAGGGTTAGGGTTAGGGTTAGGGTTAGGGTTAGGGTTAGGGTTAGGGTTAGGGTTAGGGTTAGGGTTAGGGTTAGGGTTAGGGTTAGGGTTAGGGTTAGGGTTAGGGTTAGGGTTAGGGTTAGGGTTAGGGTTAGGGTTAGGGTTAGGGTTAGGGTTAGGGTTAGGGTTAGGGTTAGGGTTAGGGTTAGGGTTAGGGTTAGGGTTAGGGTTAGGGTTAGGGTTAGGGTTAGGGTTAGGGTTAGGGTTAGGGTTAGGGTTAGGGTTAGGGTTAGGGTTAGGGTTAGGGTTAGGGTTAGGGTTAGGGTTAGGGTTAGGGTTAGGGTTAGGGTTAGGGTTAGGGTTAGGGTTAGGGTTAGGGTTAGGGTTAGGGTTAGGGTTAGGGTTAGGGTTAGGGTTAGGGTTAGGTTAGGGTTAGGGTTAGGGTTAGGGTTAGGGTTAGGGTTAGGGTTAGGGTTAGGGTTAGGGTTAGGGTTAGGGTTAGGGTTAGGGTTAGGGTTAGGGTTAGGGTTAGGGTTAGGGTTAGGTTAGGGTTAGGGTTAGGGTTAGGGTTAGGGTTAGGGTTAGGGTTAGGGTTAGGGTTAGGGTTAGGGTTAGGGTTAGGGTTAGGGTTAGGGTTAGGGTTAGGTTAGGGTTAGGGTTAGGGTTAGGGTTAGGGTTAGGGTTAGGGTTAGGGTTAGGGTTAGGGTTAGGGTTAGGGTTAGGGTTAGGGTTAGGGTTAGGGTTAGGGTTAGGGTTAGGGTTAGGGTTAGGGTTAGGGTTAGGGTTAGGGTTAGGGTTAGGGTTAGGGTTAGGGTTAGGGTTAGGGTTAGGGTTAGGGTTAGGGTTAGGGTTAGGGTTAGGGTTAGGGTTAGGGTTAGGGTTAGGGTTAGGGTTAGGGTTAGGGTTAGGGTTAGGGTTAGGGTTAGGGTTAGGGTTAGGGTTAGGGTTAGGGTTAGGGTTAGGTTAGGGTTAGGGTTAGGGTTAGGGTTAGGGTTAGGGTTAGGGTTAGGGTTAGGGTTAGGGTTAGGGTTAGGGTTAGGGTTAGGGTTAGGGTTAGGGTTAGGGTTAGGGTTAGGGTTAGGGTTAGGGTTAGGGTTAGGGTTAGGGTTAGGGTTAGGGTTAGGGTTAGGGTTAGGGTTAGGGTTAGGGTTAGGGTTAGGGTTAGGGTTAGGGTTAGGGTTAGGGTTAGGGTTAGGTTAGGGTTAGGGTTAGGGTTAGGGTTAGGGTTAGGGTTAGGGTTAGGGTTAGGGTTAGGGTTAGGGTTAGGGTTAGGGTTAGGGTTAGGGTTAGGGTTAGGGTTAGGGTTAGGGTTAGGGTTAGGGTTAGGGTTAGGGTTAGGGTTAGGGTTAGGGTTAGGGTTAGGGTTAGGGTTAGGGTTAGGGTTAGGGTTAGGGTTAGGGTTAGGGTTAGGGTTAGGGTTAGGGTTAGGGTTAGGGTTAGGGTTAGGGTTAGGGTTAGGGTTAGGGTTAGGGTTAGGTTAGGGTTAGGGTTAGGGTTAGGGTTAGGGTTAGGGTTAGGGTTAGGGTTAGGGTTAGGGTTAGGGTTAGGGTTAGGGTTAGGGTTAGGGTTAGGGTTAGGGTTAGGGTTAGGGTTAGGGTTAGGGTTAGGGTTAGGGTTAGGGTTAGGGTTAGGGTTAGGGTTAGGGTTAGGGTTAGGTTAGGGTTAGGGTTAGGGTTAGGGTTAGGGTTAGGTTAGGGTTAGGGTTAGGGTTAGGGTTAGGGTTAGGGTTAGGGTTAGGGTTAGGGTTAGGGTTAGGGTTAGGGTTAGGGTTAGGGTTAGGGTTAGGGTTAGGGTTAGGGTTAGGGTTAGGGTTAGGGTTAGGGTTAGGGTTAGGGTTAGGGTTAGGGTTAGGGTTAGGGTTAGGTTAGGGTTAGGGTTAGGGTTAGGGTTAGGGTTAGGGTTAGGGTTAGGGTTAGGGTTAGGGTTAGGGTTAGGGTTAGGGTTAGGGTTAGGGTTAGGGTTAGGGTTAGGGTTAGGGTTAGGGTTAGGGTTAGGGTTAGGGTTAGGGTTAGGGTTAGGGTTAGGGTTAGGGTTAGGGTTAGGGTTAGGGTTAGGGTTAGGGTTAGGGTTAGGGTTAGGGTTAGGGTTAGGGTTAGGGTTAGGGTTAGGGTTAGGGTTAGGGTTAGGGTTAGGGTTAGGGTTAGGGTTAGGGTTAGGGTTAGGGTTAGGGTTAGGGTTAGGGTTAGGGTTAGGGTTAGGGTTAGGGTTAGGGTTAGGGTTAGGGTTAGGGTTAGGGTTAGGGTTAGGGTTAGGGTTAGGGTTAGGGTTAGGGTTAGGGTTAGGGTTAGGGTTAGGGTTAGGGTTAGGGTTAGGGTTAGGGTTAGGGTTAGGGTTAGGGTTAGGGTTAGGGTTAGGGTTAGGGTTAGGGTTAGGGTTAGGGTTAGGGTTAGGGTTAGGGTTAGGGTTAGGGTTAGGGTTAGGGTTAGGGTTAGGGTTAGGGTTAGGGTTAGGGTTAGGGTTAGGGTTAGGGTTAGGGTTAGGGTTAGGGTTAGGGTTAGGGTTAGGGTTAGGGTTAGGGTTAGGGTTAGGGTTAGGGTTAGGGTTAGGGTTAGGGTTAGGGTTAGGGTTAGGGTTAGGGTTAGGGTTAGGGTTAGGGTTAGGGTTAGGGTTAGGGTTAGGGTTAGGGTTAGGGTTAGGGTTAGGGTTAGGGTTAGGGTTAGGGTTAGGGTTAGGGTTAGGGTTAGGGTTAGGGTTAGGGTTAGGGTTAGGGTTAGGGTTAGGGTTAGGGTTAGGGTTAGGGTTAGGGTTAGGGTTAGGGTTAGGGTTAGGGTTAGGGTTAGGGTTAGGGTTAGGGTTAGGGTTAGGGTTTGGGTTAGGGTTAGGGTTAGGGTTAGGGTTAGGGTTAGGGTTAGGGTTAGGGTTAGGGTTAGGGTTAGGGTTAGGGTTAGGGTTAGGGTTAGGGTTAGGGTTAGGGTTAGGGTTAGGGTTAGGGTTAGGGTTAGGGTAGGGTTAGGGTTAGGGTTAGTAGGGTTAGGGTTAGGGTTAGGGTTAGGGTTAGGGT